>NC_135765.1:20356675-20433102 GCF_052425735.1 Oculina patagonica
TCCCTTAGACTTGTCCTTCTAAATAAAACGGGTAGAATAACTGTACGCAAGGGACACAGTCAGTGTTACTCTAAGACCCAGTCAGGGTCGTGCCAAAACGGCGCACGGCGTTGGCGGCCAGACCTTCTCGGGCAAATGACAACAGCAGGTTCAGGTGGCTGAGGAGGTGCAGCAGAAGGAACTGGAGAGGAGTCTGGAATGCAGGGTGCGGGGACAATGGCTGTAGGAACTGGAGGAAGTTCCTGGGCAGGTATAACATCATGCACAGGTTCTGGAACCGTGGGTTTGTCGTAGGCTGGAGGCGCAGTAACCACTTGAGAAGGTGCGGGAACAGCGGAGTGTTTTGTTGGTGGCATGACAGGGACGTTGTCCTCATCAGAGTCTGAGGGAGAGGGCTTGTCAAGGCCACGGATGGGACCCTGTGGTGACTGAGCAAGAACTGTAGGTGCCACGGGATAACATTCGGACACAGGCACAGTGTATACTTTGCTGCGAAACTGGGAGGTGGTGAACTTCCGTAGCTCACATGAAAGGTCCTCACTGACGCTGACCACAAGGTATTTCTCACGAGCTTTTAGTTTGTCTTTGTCACCCTTCAAGAAGACTAAGTCACCAACAGAGACAGCAGCTGAGGGTACCCCGGTGCGGCCACGCGCCTTAGATTTTGCACTAGGTGTGTGGTTCTGTTGGCGGGAAAAATGCTGACTAAGGATGAGTTGACGGTCAACTATGGGTAACTGCTGGCCAGTTAGCTGGTCACGTTGAGTCCAGACCTCACGTGCCGAAAGGCCATCACGGCGGATGCGGGAGTTAGTGTTAGCAGTGGCTAGTGCGAGTGTCACGTCAGACACAGGTCCTCCCTCGGGAGACAAGTTGAGGAGTTCCAGACTGAGCTCCTCAATGGCACGTTCAGCTACAGGATTCTTATTTGGATTCTTGACCCGGCCAATCTCCAAGGAGATTCCGTGGGAGTGGAGGATTGGGTCGTTGGCAAGTGCACAAAAACCAGGAGCAGGGTCAACACGGACAGTTGTACCACCATCCTGTAAGGAACGCAGCTGGGAACATAGGACGATGATGGCATTGCGGAGATCCTCATGTTTCTCGCTCTTGATAAGGGTGGTCAAAGTGTACAAGGAGACAGTTTCTCGTAAAACAAGGATCAATTGGCAGTGACGCCGGGCAACATCAGCAGCAAATGAAACGCCAATGGACCGAGGAGCTTCTTCACATGACTGGGGCTGGAAATGTTTGGGGATTGACTTTAAGGACTGACAGGTGTGACAGGAGGAAGATACAAGATCGATGGCCTTGTCAACATCTAGGGCGAAGAAGTATCTGGTGAAGAGACGCTTGGTTTGGTACTTTGAAGGGTGAGAAAAGCGGATGTGAAGAGCTGTTAATAGGCCGTCCAAGACAGAGCGGGGAACAACTAGTCGCTCACGAGAAGGTTGGAATGGTTGAGGGTCTCGCACAACGAGAAGGCCATCAGCAGCAATTACGACGTCCTTAAGGTAGCGTTTCACATCAATGATGTTGGTGGCCTTCTTGGAAGGTCGGGTACCTTGGCTAAGGTGAGAGTGTGTCCTCCGGAGGTGATGACATTCCAGCTGGGTAGCCTGCCAAGCAGCACGGCTTGTGAAGGGCATCTTGACGGAGCCTTGGAGGACATCACTAACGGAGAGGCTGCGAATAACGGAATCTTCGAGCTCGACAATGAACTTGCAGATTTGACAACGAGAATCCAGACATTCTTTGGGGTGTCTGCTTGCATAATCAGAGGGTAGGTTCTCAACACCAGCGATGTGACGTAAGTGGACAGAATAGCGGCTGAGCGTTGACAGGAAGGTGGTTACCCGGGAACTGGCGGAGAATTCACCTCTCTGGAGCTTTTCGTAAGCTTGGACACAAGGTCGGCTGTCGGTGAGTACCTCAGTGGGGTGGGGCGATTGAATGATATAGGGGGCAAAATGTCTAATTGCAGCCCCAATACCCAAGGCTTCAATTTCACAGGGCAGCCAAGTCACTTGATGCCGGCAAAGCTTGGCACTAAAAAATCCAGCTAAGAACAGCTGACCGTGTCGATGTACATACAGTGTGGCTGCAATGCCTTTATTTTTGACGGAGCAGTCAGTCACAATCCATAAGGCATCTTGTGGTCGGGGGATTGTGATGGTCCGGTTGTCTTTCAATGCATGTTGAGCGGCTTTAAAGGTCAGCAGTAACTCGTCAGACCAGGCGATTTTTTCTCTGGAATCCTTTCCTGCGGTGACTTGGTCAAGGGGATCAAGCAGCTCCACAAATCTTGGAAGCACACGGCTAGATAAGATAAGATAAGATAAAATTTTATTGAACACTCCTAAAGAGGTTTTTCAGTGAACAATACATGAAGTTGAATAAAATGTAAAATTTAAAATGTGTACCCTAGTTATATATTATAAAAAATAAAAAGAAATAGAAAGGAAAATGCAAGAAATAGGAAAAAAAATTAATTTAAAAACTCGCTGAGAAGCTTTGTCTTCAGAGTTTTCTTAAAAATTGTATGACTCTTGCATAGTTTCAAGTCTTTGTCTAAAGAGTTCCATAGCTTTACTATTCTGTAATAAAATGACTTCTGGCCAGCAGTGGTTTTGCACAGGGGAATATTCAGTTGTTGTGAATTTCTTGTGGTTCTGCTTGATATTTGTTGCCTTTTGACAAATTGTGAAGTCAGATAGGTCGGGGCACAGCCCGTCATGCACTTAAATGCGAAAACAGCGTCTCGAAGGTAAAGCTGCTTTTTTACGGGAAGCCACCTCAAATTCTTGAGTGATGGAGTTATATGCTCAAATTTGAATGTACCACTAATTATCCGAGCAGCGAAGTTCTGAACGAGTTGAAGTTTTTGCACATTACAGGCAGTGGTGCTGGACCATACAGTAGAACAATAGTACAACTTACTGAAAACGAGCGCGTTGATGATAGTCACTAATAGGTCGGAGCTAAATGCGTGCTTTGCCCGATTTATTTGAGCTAATTTACTCATACAGGATGAAACTGTCGCTAAAATGTGGTTTTCAAATGACAGAGTGGGGTCGAATGTTACACCAAGATCTTTGATGGACTCTGACGGCAAGAGTTCCTTTCCGAGCAGCGAAAGCTTGAAATCAGATAGTCTACGGATCATCGGGCGGCTGCCAAAGATCATGAGCTTTGTCTTTTCAGGGTTAAGCAGAAGACAATTATCAAAACACCAGTTACGGATTAGATGTAAATCTTTTTGGATAGTGTCCTTTGCTTCGTCAGCATCACCAACTTTGAAAGACAAAAGAAGTTTGGTGTCATCCACGTAGCATTCGGTTGAACAACTTTCGCTGGTTGCTGGAAGGTCATTTACATAGATACTAAACAGCAGAGCCCCGAGTACGCTGCCTTGAGAACCTTGTACGCCCCGATAAAGGAGCGTAGGCCTTGCACTGTCGAAGGAGGCTCCACTGAGGATAAGGCAGCCAACTTGTGGGGGCTAGCTTGTAGGGTGCCACTAGACCACACCCAGCCCAGTACGGTGGCCTTTTTGGGGCAGATGATTGTTTTGGCGGCAGACAAGCGAAGATTGTTCTTTTGGAGAAGGGCAAGGACTCTACTCCAATTGTTGAGTACCTCGATAGGGGTGTTTCCCCTGACATACAGGTCGTCAGCGATCTTCGCGACACAGCCCTCCTGAATGAGGTCACCCAGAACTCTGGACATCAGCTCCTCGAGGCAAGTTTCAGAGCCAGGCATTCCCATGGCGGAACGAGTGTACACACGAATGCCTTTGAACGGGGTCGCGACTCCACAGTATTTCATGGATGAGTTTGCTAGGGGGATCTGATAGAATGACTTGAGCAAATCAGTGACAACCATGTACTTCCACTTTCCTATCTCGCGCAGTACGCCATCAACATTCGGCATTAAGGAGGGTTGAGGTTTGCTGTACTTAACGACTTCTCCGAAGGATGTGACAAGCTTGCTACCGCCATTGGGTTTCTTTACTAGGAACGAGGTGTTCAGGTACTCAACATGGACATTGACTTGCTCAGGTTTTGCAAAGACACCCGCAGCGAGCTCGTCATTGTTTTGTAATTCTTCAAGGGTGTTCCGTACTGTGGGAGTCCGCCTGCGCTGAGGAGGGAGGGTAGGCCCAAGGTTGACAACAGCCTCAATGCCGCTTGCACATTGTACTTGGAGATGGATGGATTGAAGACATCATCAAACTCAAGGTTGACAGCCTTGAACTTGTCACGAGTGACCTGATCAAGGCACCCATCGGGGTCGAGAATCACATGGGGCGAAAAGGGCTTGCAGGAGGCTAGGGAAGGAGAGGCAGCTGCATGGTCGGTGGTAGGCGCAGTGGAGGCAGAGGTGTCAACGGGTAAAATGTGTCGAACCTGGCATAGCTGTTCACCACTCTTCAGAAGGATGGGGGAGTCGGTCGTGTTGGAGACGCGAACAGCGTGATCCACAGAGAGAATTTGCTGTGGTGGAGGCCAAGCATCTTCTGGTTTACGTGGCAGGTTAGACGGGCAGTCTATCCGGGGATCAAGGGCCCACAAGGTGTCCGGGTCAGAGTCAGGAGGAGTACTGAACTGAACATATTCACCTGGAAGAACAACGGTGCGATTTGGGTTGCGCAGCAGGAAGGACTGTGTACGCCGCACATTAGGTTGATGAGTATGCCGGGAAGGCAGACTGTAGTTAATAATTTCAGAGCCACCGATTGCAATCTGACGTTTGGCAGGACGAACACCGGACCATGAATGGGTTACCAGCTAGGATATTGACGTCCAGCTGACGAACGACAAGGGCATCCAGCTCAAAGGTCCGCTGACCACGGGTAAGGGAGCAGTGAACTTCGCCAATGACATCCATTGGGGTTACTCCATCAGCCTGCCGAGCCATTTGGGAGGCCGGGGTGATCGGGAAGCCGTATAGCTTGGCAGAGGAAGCGCGAATCATGTTGGAGGTGGCGCCGGTGTCCAGGGTTAGCTGCACAGGGTGTTTGTGATAGAACATGTTAAGGACAGGTGATTGGACTATGCTGACGCGAAGGGCGGCAGGCTCTTCACCCTGGACTGGTGGGTCTACGAGGTCGCTGCTCTCACCAAGGGGCTCGTACTCATCAACACCAGCATCTTCGAGGTCATCCATCACCAAGCGAGACCGGGCCCACGGTCGACGGTCACGATCAGGGAGGTAACGGCAATCCATCAGGTTGTGAGTGGTATGTGGGCGCCCGGCAGTCTTGCAGAGGATGCAGGACAAGAAGGGGCGGCGTCGGGGTTGGCCCTGAACACTATTAGGATTGCGCCTTGGTGAGCTATTGCCGACACGCATGGCTTTGGTATCTTCGATGCTACGTAACTCGTCAAGTAGAAATCCAAGGGCTTGAGAGATCTCAGGTTTCAGTGAAGCCAGGGTCTTATTGCGTAACTCAGAGCCATACTATTGTTTCACAAGAAGGGGTAATCCTGGGTGTATCAACTGGAGCCAAAGAACCACGACTGTGTTCTCTAGGGTGGGGGAGAGATCTTCATCAGAAGTTACAGCATCTCCATGGTGTGTTAAGCCGCCGTGAACAGAAAGGAGGTTGTCCTCAAAGAAAGCCATAAGACGTTGGAACAAGTCCTCGGGTCGCTCATCTGGTTGAAGGCGTATACTGGCCAAATTTAAGAAAATGTGCGCCGGTGGACTGGAAACCATAATGTTGGCGGATTTTCTGCCATATGTCCTTTAGTGAGGTTGAATGCTTAACAATAGAGTTCCTAGAGATTACGGGACAGAAGTTGGCTATCTGGCTGAGTAGTAAGTCAAGGTGGGCGTTCTTCTGGACCGCAGTTAGTCGCTCGGCTTCAGAGACAGTAGTGCCATCGTTGGTAAGGCCCCTACGCGGGTTTGCGGCGGTTTGCTTTTGCCACGTTGCGTCGAGGAAGGGAACGAAATTCTTGTCGAGGGAAAGGAGATAGAGCAAGTTCTGTCGCCAACTTTCGAAGGAAGTAATTGTTTCAACCTTTGTTAATTGCCACTGTTTGGGAGCTAGAGCCAAGGCGGCCATGTTGGAAAGCTCAGTTCGCTCGCTTGAAATTACGGCTATGAAATGTTGGAATTACCTTGTTTTGGAGTAGATGTCGCAGGATCCGTAGTCCACACTTGTGTTTGTGAATTCGAGGCGTGGGTAAAGCGCTGCCACCACGCCAGTAAAGGATAAACTCTGCGTTTACTCGAAGGTTTATTCAAAACATACAGCCAGCTCAAGCGAGCACATGGAACAGACAAAGCTCAGGCGCATGCGCGCCAACAGAAACCGCTGTGTATAATAAATGACGTAATGGCGCTATCTAAATCAAGACCCAAAAAAATACTTGCCAAATTTTCCAACCCAAAAAAATCCCGGAATCGAAAATTTCAAACCCAAAAAAATCCTTCGATCATCCCCGTCATTAACAAGCCGGATTACCCCCCCTGGGGTTTACAGTTAACTGATCGCCGATTTTATTTGTGTGGAAAGTGTTCATAGTTCAACTATGGAAAGTCCATGTGTGACTATTTAATACTGGACAACATGCGTCTTGTGCAATCTCCTTCATGCATCATCCAGGTCACTTGTCGATTCGAAAGAGAAATGCTGAAGCCCAAACTGTTGTTTCTTCAGTTAAACATAATCTTATCTTAAAGCACAGCCAGAAGATAAGAAGGGATCCAGTTTTATTCGTTTATCCACTTTTGCCCTCCGTTTTTTTTATGACATTTTCACGCAGAGCCGGAATCTCTGAAAACAAGAGAATCCGAATAAAACTAACACGTAAAGTCATGCACTTTCAAAGGAAGATGACATTGTTCAATATTTACACATTTTCAATCACAGCCTCACATGAAATGTCAATCGCTCTCTTTAAAAGGTGAAAAATAATTTAAATTAATAAACTATTGCTTTGTTTTTTATTCACAATTCTGTTATTTGATGTATTTTTCACTTTCCATGTTTTGGTTTTGTATCAAAGTAGCCGGGGCTCAAACTCGTACTAGCTGGGGAAAATCCCCAGCCCCCGGCCCTTAGTGGCAGCCCTGGTCTTGCTTGTTCGCTTACTTAGATGTTGGTAGATGATTGCTTCCAAATAATGAAATGTAGTTTTTTTTAATGACATTTTTGTCAAAATTTAGTAAAGAAAAGCTAGTTTTGTAAACTAGTGAATTTGCATACACAGGTTTATCCTAACAGTTAAGAAGAAAAACATTTGGATTATCAAGGAGTTCTGATAATGGAGGTTCAACTGACAGTGTTACATATTGTGTGTTTATTTTTTTTTATTCAGGGGGGTCCAGTGGTAGTGCGATGGCAGCTGCAGTGCAGGCAGCACAGACCCTGGGGGAGGGACAGAGGTGTGTTGTCCTTCTGCCAGACTCAGTCAGGAACTACATGTAAGATAATTGGATTTTCCTCAATGTTTTATCCAAGCTTGATCTGTGACAAAATGTTTAAGACGGAATCCACTAGAAAGTCGAGTAATAAAAATTATTTATTAAAGTTGGACAAAAATCACGTACCAGAATAATTTAAATCCTATTGCATTATTTCCTACCCTTAAGGTCGCGGGGGATATATACAGCATGAATAAATTCATGAAGCGAAATTTTGCTTGACCTGCATCTTTTAAAACGCTTATTTCTCGGCTGTTATGGGTGCGATTAAGCTCAAATTTTACAGAGACATAAAGAAATGATAAAAGATTACGTATGTCATCTTTTATTTGGTAGATTGTACCTAACGGCGATGTTATAGCCACGATACTGCCAAATTGGGAAGAACATGATTTCGTGGCAGAGTTTGTAGAACGAGTAGGAGACAGCACACTGTGATCTTGTCAAAAACTAATCAGTCAATATCTCTAGAGTGTCATAACAGAAGCGGATTTTTTTAATTTAAAGTTTTCCAGCAAGTTATGGCGGTTTAAATGCGCAAATTTTAATTGAATGCCTTCTACCTCTTTCTAAAAGCGCTGTTTTAAAATTCCGCCTCTGTTATGACACACTACAGTATTCCTAGTTTACCTCTCTGCAGTGGCAGCTCATGAAGTTCTATATCCGCGCTGAATTCTCTGCCACAAAATTGTCGGAAAAGTCCAAACTTTGAGATTTCCGAAGGTGTCCCGATCAAAACACGGTTTCAAAATGGTAATTATGGTAATTATATTCCACGCTTTTATGGTGAGAACAATGCGTTTTCAAAGAGACATAAACAATTCCAGACGCAAACACATCAAATCACACGCGCGTGCTCATATTTTTTATGCAAATATCTCATCGTAAAGTTCTCGATGTCAGTCGTTGAACTTCGTGCATATGTTAAATAAATGCATAATGATGAGCCTAAGGTGTCCCCCGCGACCTTAATAAGAGGTAAAGATGTAAGTAATTATCCGTGATAACACCAACAACAATTTCTTATCAGAGTCTGAGAAAATGAATTTCAAAGTTCACAAGCTATAGGCAAAATCTCACATGTAGCCATTTTGTAAATTCCTCTTTAAGCGATTCAGTGGAATTCAGTGGAACTTGGAAATTTGTTTTTAATGTTTGGTGTTGTTTGGTGTTGTTTGATAAGAAATTTGAAGCAGTAACAAAAAAGTCTGCAATAAGGTCAGGTGGAAATAATTTTGGTACAACAATTTCTTATGAGAGCCTGAGAAAATGATATTCAAAGTTCACAAGCTATGGGCAAAAGCTCACATCTTTTAAGCAATTCATGGGAATTCAGTGGAACTTCGAAATTTGTTTTCGATGTTTGGTGTTGTTAGAAAAGATTTCTTTCGATAAGATATTTGAAGCAGTAACACAAAAGCTTGCAATCAGGTGTAAATAGTTTTGGTACATAATTTTGTCCAATAACTACTCAAAGTCCTGGCGGATTTCTTCTAAAAAAACTGTTAGTAGTGTGTAAAATGTTGACAAGTAAATGTAATACAAATTGACTTGATGATGATTGCAGGACAAAATTCCTGAGTGATGACTGGATGGAAGACAATGGTTTCCTTGAGAAAGAAAGAAATGACGACCACAACAAATTCTGGTATGTTACAGTACTGTGCAAAAGTAATGCAAACGAAATTCGTCGAAATTCGTTTTTTGTTCTCGTGAATTTTCGAAGAGATTTCTTCGAATTATCGAGACATGTTTCGTTGCACTCCACGCAAAAAAATCGCGAAGTTCGTCGAAAATTCGAGACAGCGAATTTCGAAATAGCGAATTTTCGAGGTAGACAAACAATGACTTATCGAAATTCGAAGCAGCGAAATTCGCTGCATGTTATTGTAGGTTTATACTCGAGTATAAACTCGAGTTTTAAAGGCTTTCTCTGGTAATGCTTAAGCTTTAAGTAAAATAAAACGATTTGTCATAAAACAATGGTCATCATCTTTTAGTTTGAATAGCAGCACCTCAAGGAGTCATTCTTTATAGTCATGAAGCAGGGCAGAGCCATAGCTTATAAAAAGGCCGACAAATTAGCTCTGAGCGAAATTTCGCATTTTTTTCGTCGAAAAGCCACGAATTTCGACGAATTTCGTTCACATTACTTTTGCACAGTACTCAGTAGCTTGTAATGTGTCTGAATAGGTATATTGATTGAAAAAAAAGAAAATTTATACCATTTTGTATTTTGCATTGTCTTAAATATTCTTTTTCATGATCTGAAACAAAGGGAAATAAGAAGCAAACTTGTTTGAAAAATTTTCAGGCAAAAATAAATTTAAACCACAGTTAGTGGTGTTCTTGCTGCTTACATGTACTCACGTTAAAAAACAAATTTAGTCAATCTATGCACGAGTGCACTAGCTTAAAGGCAGTTTTAAAGACAATCTGATGCCCTATTTGTTGCCATGGTTACCTCTTGCATTCTGCCCACCTTATAGCTGCTTGTCAAGTGCATTTTACAATAATTTTGCATCTACCCCCCATACATATTCTGATTGAATTGACATACCGGTAATTAAGCTTATTTATTTACCGCACTTAACTTTACTGGTAAAATAGTGCCCAATGCTCTTTCAGTGTTTTAGCTCATTTATCTTTTTCAAAGTAATAAACTTTCAATTTACAGCTTTTTCTGAAATTCCTGTTTACATAATTATAAACTTAACATGTTTCTCTAACACTATATTTGACAGTTACTCTAGTGTTGTAAAACTGCTGGAAATATCATCATAAACTGACTAGCCTTGGTGTATTTTTTGTTTAATTAGGTGGTGGACAAAGAAAGTTTCTTCCCTCAACCTTCCAACCCCTCTGACTGTTCTACCATCAGTTACCTGTCAGCAAACAATTGACATTATGGACAGGTTTGTTTTCAAACTTTCCTAACTTGCCTAATTCTTTCAGGAAATTGGTCAACCTTACAATGGAAGTATTGTTGATGTAGAGAGCAATTACATGTAATACACTGTACAGTTGAATCCCAATAATTCGAACGTTCAATCTGGGCGTATACTTGAAAAAGTTTGGAGCTATCAGAGGGTTCAAATTAGTGAGGGTAAAATTACCGGTAGTAGGAAGATCTGGGGGGAATCCAGTAAAGGTTTTAGTTATCGAGGGGTATGTGTTAAGTAGCGTTCAATTTATTATAGGACTCAACTCTGATATTTTATAGAGATTTGAATTTTCATTTCAGTCTTCAACTAGATATCCTAAACGTAAGTGTAGAGCTTATGATTGAGATAACTTGTTCTTATAAAAGATGCTTATTTTAAATGATAATTTCCTGAAAATCTCCGGCCAACCACTTACATGTATTGAAGATTTCCCCAAGATCAGATTGGTTAAAGGTATTTGTTCTCACTTTTTGAGTTTGCACAGTCAACATTTGGGAACCAGCAGAATTATTGTGCATTATTAATCTGCTCTGATTGTTTGTTGTTTTTACTCCTTGGGAAGAAATCATGCTTAGTTATCTTTTTTTTTATTATTTAATTCATTGCTTACAAACCAAAAGAAAACAAAACTTACAATGCTTACAAAACCAAAAAAACTACTTACAAAGCTTACGAATAGAAAACAAAAAAAAAAACTACTTACAATGCTAAAAAGAAGAAAAACTTACGTTACAAAAGTTGCACTAAGTACGCTATAACTTTACTTACAATACTATTATACAATTCTTTTATTTAATTACATTAGTTATCTTGCAGTTTCATTTTTTCAGTGGTGTAATAATCAACCTAATCACAAATTATACTGAAAATAAGCCATTCAACAATTTTGTTAACACAACATGATAAATTTCTTTCCAGGGAAGGTTTTGATCAGCTTCCAGTGGTTAGTGAAGCAGGGTGAGTTTTAAAACATGGCTGAGATTATTTAATAATAAGTTAAGAATGGTACGTAAATTATCTTAACTTATTGCCTTACATTTCTATTCATGCTACTTCTAAAAATTTGTTTTCAAATGTCATCAATACACCCACTTTGTTCAATATTCTCCTAATGAATGAACAGTAGTTACAAAACGTCTGGATTTTTGCGACATTTTCAGTTTCAGTGCCTGAAAAATAAAACCTGTTTAAAAACTGATCTCATTATCAGTGACAATCATACTTTGGGACTTTGGGGTTCTTTGGATTTAGTAAACTAAAGAACTTTTACTTTGTTCATATTTCTTTGTATTAGGTTTGTGATGGGAATGGTAACACTGGGTAACATTATGTCCCAGATGTTAACTGGTAGAATTACTCCAGAAAGCCCTGTTGCCAACTCTGTGTACAAAAACTTTAAAAAGGTCAGTCATTAGAAGGCCTATGTTACTTTATTTTGCTTTTTGATTAACAACCACACCATTTTACAAAGGCATGCAAACTTAGCTTAGTTCTTCTAATGTTTTGTTGTCATATGAGAAGAAATAAAGTTCTTTACAAATCTGATTAATAATTTTACATCTAGTAGTTGTCGTGTGATCCTGGGTTCCCAGTGGTATATCTGGTGATGCTGTGTTCTGTAGACCGTTCACCTCCTCTGTACTTCTCAAATGATCGTTGAAAGCGTAAAAAGAACCGGGAGCGATGCGGATCAACGTTTTTGTAACATCAGTAACATATGACAGCAAAATTTTCTTGTTGAAAAGACGTTTTAACAATAAAACAACTGTTTTTATATATTTATCTGTGAATGAATGACGAGAAAAACAAACTCCCCTGTCAAACAAAGTTTTCTCAATCACTGTTTTCCAGGTGACACTAGAAACAAGTCTTGGCAAACTATCGCGTATACTCGATCATGATCATTATGCTGTTATTGTTCACAGCCAGCGACTCTGTAAGTGTACTTGTTTCTTGCTCATATAAAAATTAGCCATTTATGTCAACGTGTTTGTACCTTGCTCGTTTTAAGGTCTAGTACTGTCTTTTCCAACTTGAGCAGCTAGAGCTATAATGTATGTGTGTTATGACAAGTAACTAAATTAAAAAGTTCATTAAAACCACCTTAATATCTTGCCGTGTGAGGTCTAGGTCATTTAACACACATTGTTAACTTTTCAGATACCGAAAAAGGAACACTTGATGACAAAGAGATGATATTTGGAATTGTGACGCGTATTGATCTGTTGAATTTCATTACTCTGAATCAGAAAGAAACAGCGCAAAACGGCGACGAGGTTCATTAAACAAGAACAACGAACAAACATGAGCTGGAGTGAAGAGATTTTCGCGGAGAACAGTTAGATGCTGGCACAGAAATCTCCCCTTTTATTTAATTAATACTGTAAAAGCTTCAATAAGCTTCCCTCTCTGATACCCCCCCCCCCCCATCTGTATTAAGCCCCTAGATGGTAATATTACGACAGTTTATAACAAGGAAACAAGACAATTTTGCGCTTTTTAAGTTCTTTATCCACCACATTTGCTAGTTATTGTTGCTATTTTTGTGAAAAATTTGTTACCAAACAGCACTAAAACGTCCGAAGGTCCACTTAAGTTTTTTGTGTATGCCCTAACGTTTATGATTGGAAATAACTCGATCCTCTTCAAACCCTGTGGCATATTAGGCCTTGAACACCCCCCCCCCCACTCCCCCTCCAAAGGTCCTGAAAAGAAATAACCTCCCTTCCCATTGGCTTAATGGAGCTTTTTACGGCTGTTGAAGCTCTGATTGGGATTACGCGAAATACCTGTTACGTCATTATTTCCGTGACATTAGATACAGTCAATGAACGTTTCATTTCATCTCACGGAACTTTAATATCACAATTGGCAAAGAAAGGATGCCTGTAGTAATTAACGGACAAACCACATCTTGTGCTTTTTTTCGTTCAAAGGTAAACACCAAGCAAATGTTAGAATTAGTTTTGTATCCGGATCCTTCGATATTTTTATGGTGTTACAGAGTACAAACAAACAAAAAAACTATAGTGTGAAACCTCCTTTTTGAGGGTGACGGTTTTAAATGAATTGATACAGTAATAATGTAATAACAAAACATACACACTGCTTCTTGTTCCTACAGAACAGTGGCAGTTTTTGCTTTCATAAAACGTACTAAGAAATAATGTACTATGAGGTTAGTTGAAAAATGTTCAGTAGTGAGACTACATACACTGGACTGGTAAAGCTATTATTAAGTTATTTACTGTTCTCATGTATCGTTAGCGAATAATTGTTTGTTAAGGTTGTAGACTTTTCAATTATAATTTGGTAACTTTGTAAGACGCATCACTGCGGCATTAATAGCATGCTTATTAAAATAAACTTATCATCACTGGAAAGTCAAGTAGTTGCAATTATTATTAAAATGTTCTCTGTTGATTTTTCGAGTAGTAATTTTACTAATTCATGTAGTGCCTCTTGTCTCAAGCACAAAAATATACCACTTTAGCAGATACCCGAGGCAACTTTTCGAGAATTACTCGTGATACAACTTTTATGCTTTATGCGGACTGCGACAGTCTTTACACTGTTTACAATACGTTTCCCAAACCCAGCCTAAAACGTTCCACTTTATGAATTAGACGGGGCGATTTTGCCTACGATTACTGCATGTGAAACTAAAACACGATTCGCGTCGTGTAAATCAACCTTGAGTCTTGTCGTTGCCCTGTCGTCACACGGGAGGAACTCGAATGGGGTAGATCGACATTAAGGTGGCTCGATCGGATTATTGAGTGACGATACCTTTCAACTTTGAGCAACTTGTATGTCACCGTAAACAATCAGACTGAAAATCGATCAGTACAGCTGTACTAAAGAAAGATGAAAGTTTCGAATGAGATAAGTTTCGTCGAAATCGGAGTAACCATAGCAACATAATGACGTCACCACCCATTTTACACGAGACCGATTTTCTTCTAATAAAGGGATAATTTTGAAAAAAGGCTTCTAGGTCTTGGACTTGACATAGTTTTCTCAAGGTCTGCAAAATTTGAAGAATTTTTATGAGAGCGTTCTCGAGAAAATTTTGGATGAAGTTTTCAGGTGCTAAAATACAACAAAAACAAAGCAGTCTTAAAACATTACTGAGAAAACGTTCACAGGGCCCGATCAAGTAACATTTTGGCCTTAAGTGAATCTTGAACTATCTAATTACCTTGGGAGAAAATCTCAGAGAAATCGTTTCATTTGATTTCTTGAAACATCGGCTTGAATATGAACTGGAAAAAGGGCCTTCGCTTACTAAAATGATCGCAAAATAAAAAGCGCTCGATAGAATTTTTTTAAATTTGGCAATCAAAAAGAAGAATATATATGTAATGAAATGTCCGATTTTCAAAATAATTGAAACATTCTAAGGCAGTTAATTCAAAGCCTTAAGGTCGCGGGGGATACCTACAGCATGAATAAATTCATGAAGCGAAATTTTACTTGACCTGCATCTTTTAAAACGCTTCTTTCTCGGCTGTTATGGCTGTTATGTTCTTTAGTACAGCTGTACTGATCGATTTTCAGTTGGATTGTTTACCGTGGCATACATGTTGCTCAAAGTTGAAAGGTATTGTCACTCAAAAATCCGATCGAGTCACCTTAAGAATCCCAAACATGCAACTTTTATTAATTATGATACTCTGATCATTACAACGCCATTTCACATCTGAGACAAAGAACTCTCGCTTGCGGCTTGGATTCAGCCATTCGTGGGAGCAAAATATTATTTTGGTCAGATCCTTTTATGAAATTGCTTCAAAACGCACCCTGGAATACCGCAGTCTTGTTGAACGAAACTTAAAATATCATGGCGAAGATAGGTGGAATGGAGAATGAATTTATACTCGCAATCATTTCAGATCTATTCATTTCCTTACTAACATTTTCGGCTTTGCTACCTTACTCGTGTTCATAATAACATCACTTACATTCCAAAACGGCAAAAACACTGAATAAGAGGGTGGATCCCTTTCACTCCAAACCCCAGTTGGAAAAGTACGTTTCAAAGCTGTGTCCTGTACTATGTATAAAATAGATGAAAAGCCGAGGGTAACATTTGTGGCCTATGGAAATTGAAATTATCATTTATTTCCCAAACAAAAATTCCAGAATCCACCCTCACCCTGTAGCTACCCTCAGTCATGTGTGGCTGACGGAGATACTTGTAGACAAGAAGCCTGAAGACATGACGTAATGCGTTTATTTTATTATTTTCTCTCAAGAAATATTTTACAGCAACGGTCTCTGAAATTGTTTACATTTTAAGCTTAAAGGAGAAGTTCACTCCAGAATGGCTTTTTATTTTCTTTACGCCAATAAAAAGTTTATACAAAGATATGTTATTCACCAAAATTTCAGCCTCCAACGTGCGCGATAACCCTACGAAATCCTTCGTTGAAGCAGCCCAAAACTCGACAACTGAACGCCGCCATTTTGGAGCCTGGTAATGTATGCGTGACGTCAAAGAGCTCAGCCTAAAGTTTAGCGGGAAAATTTACTAGTCGAAACTCCTTGTTTCTTTGTAGAGGCGTTTGTTTGTCAAAATACAATTGAGATACAAAAATCTTTTCGCCGTCTTTCAATAACTAAAAGAAAAATTACTCAATAAGAATGGGTAGCGACGAAAAATTACTGCCAAAGCGAACACAAATATTTGTGTGTTCCGAAAGCTATACGTGAGACTGCTTTGAAGAAGATCACGCTACGTTTACACGGGACCGGTTCGGAACCGTTCCGAACCGAACCGGACCTGTTTACATGGAACCATTTGGAACCGATCCAGGTGTTTACACGGGGCCGGTCCGGAACGGATCCATGTCTCCTACGTGAAAATACCCACCGACAAAAAAAGAAAGAGCCAGACGCAATAACAACCAATGATGCGTTTATGTTATTTCACTTTTTATTTGATTTCAGGGAGGACTTTTAATCAACCAGAGAAACTCTTCTTGATCAAATATAAGATCGCAACTCCCAAAGTGAACTTTATGTCATTTTTGTAGTTGACTGACTGAGCTAGAAATGTTTGAATTATTTCATTTTAGATCAAGCAAAACCCAGTCATTGCATCCAGTCATCTTTGCATCCAAAATTTTTAACAACTTAGCCTGTTTTGTTATTTCTATTCTGAGAAGTGTTGTTGCCAATTTAAGTCAATTTTTGTTCATGCTGTAATTATTTGCCGTCGCCGTATTTGCTCGATTAAACGCGGGTCACCGATTAAACTCCGGCTTCGTATTAATAAACGTCGGGTCAAAAATGCTAACTTTTAAATAAACACCGGAGACGTTTGATCGAGGTCCCGGCGTTTATTTGCGGTCGAGCAAACAAGTAAATATATTTTCTTAAATAGCACTTCTACGACAAACTGGTACGGTTTGCTTCTTTGGTAATTTTTTTATAATGTTCAAGGAAAGTCCGGCGTAAAATAACTAGGATGGATGCTGTAAACAAAATGAAAGAGCAATGTTCGCGTTCGTGTTGTCATGACTGACGCACTGTTGTTTATAAGAGTGAACGTTTATTTTATAACTGCGGAGGACGTTGGCGACATTGCCGTTTTAGGACTCATTTATTATTATTATTCTGCAGTTCGGTTTGTAACAAATCTTGTTTGCAACATGCACGTGCCGTATGCAATACTGTTACTTTGGTAAAAATCATCCTCGGAGACCCAAGAGCAGTCTTCGGCCGCGACGACGAGAAAAATCGTGGTTCTCGGGACTGAAAAAAATACAGAGAATTGCACTTCGTTAATAAACACCGGACCCCGCCAAGTTTGAAATAAACGCTGGAGGTGTTTGATTTGAGAAAACACTTCGCTTGCATGTCGTTTGAAGGGAGTTACAGAAGGAGATTTCTTAAAAATGCTTTATATTGCGTCTGGCTTTTTCTATCTTTTGTGGGTATTTCCACGCAGGAGACTGCATCTCTGATCTACTTTGAAGCAGTCTTCCACATAGTTTTCGGAACACATAAATATTTTGTCCGCTTTTGAGCAATTGTTCTTTTAAATATCGGAAGACGGTGAAAATAAACACCTCTTTTTGTATTTCTTGGAGCTCTGTGTGAGCAAAATGGTGCTGCACAAACAGGCATTTTGACAAACAAAAGCCAATACAAAGAAACAAGGAGTTTCGAGTATTTAAATTTCCCCGACAAACTTCAGACTGAGCTCTTTGACGTCACGCATACATTACCAGCTCCAAGATGGCGGCGTTCAGTTGTCAAGTTTTGGGCTACTTCAAAGAAAGATTTCGTAGGGTTATCGCGCACGTTGGAGGCTGAAATTTTGGTGAATCACTTATTTTTGTATTAACTTTTTATTGGCGTAAAGAAAATAAATGGCCATTTTGGAGTGAACTTCTCCTTTAAGGTCAAAACGTCACCAAAATACTATCATTATTCTTTTATCCCTCGTTTAGCAAAAAAAAAGTCAGTTGTACGTCTTGTATACGTCTTGTATACCCAACGTTCTGGTTTTTACCCTATAAAATATATAGATTTACCCGTTTACCGTCGCTATCACTTTACCTTTAAGCATAAACAGTTCTCCATTTGTGTTCTTTTTTACTAGTCATATTTACTTTTTTCAATACCCCTAATGTTTGCCATTACATCCTCAAGCCACCCACGAAACACACTCACCCGAGTAAACACTGTGTAATGATTACGAGACGAACAATCAGGGTCACCCCAGCTTACTATACCCTGCACTACCCACTGGCCTGCGGTGTTCCTACACTGAAACGGCCCACCGCTGTCCCCAAAGCACCCGTGTGTTTTGGTTTTCCCAGCATCCCCTGCGCAGATCATTTTACTAGTAACTATCCAGGTTCGATTGTCAGTGTGGAGTCCACCGTTCGGAGAAGTATCCAGCTTTGCTGCGCATGCACCATTTGAAACTACAGGCATGCGTGCTTGTTGAAGGATTGGAGCTGATTCTTGTACTTCACCAAACATTTGTCCCCAGCCTGCAAAGTAACAAAGTTTTAAGGTGACAATAATAAATACTATATGGAAAGCATGAATAGGACCGTGCTGGGAGAAATATCCAGCACAGCGAGGCGAGAAGACCGAGGACTTTGACCGATGTGCTCTCGATACGGTTCCGAGCAAGCTTGGTTAATAGAGAATGAATAAACTGCACTGGGCCGCGAACAAAATGCTGCTAGTGTACGCAGGATCTATGAAAGACCTATCAGCCAACAAATGAAAAACATGAAACGTGAAACTGCAAGGCTGAACGAACTGCGTAGAAAACTTAATGCGGCAGAGGGCACACGGATTGTAACAGTTGACTAGCGTTGGCTGCACATTCTGTTCTCTGTGGCATTATACTGTACTGACGAGGACTAAAGAGTCCGAAACAGCTGTCTACAGTTATGCATTTTTGATTCTCGGATTGGTCTCTATCATGTTTCTGCCGCATTAAGTTCTCTACGCAGTTCGTTCAGCCTTGCAGTTTCACGTTTCATGGTTAATAGAGGGTCTATATATACTCTGGAGGTTTGGCGGTTTAAGCCAATTTTGATTGTCAGTTTACGGGTACATTCCTATTTATGTGGCGGTTCACGGTAAAAAAAATTATTACACGACTTTATGAGCTGTATTAACTTGCACTCCGGTTGGTTGATTTACCCTCTCAACTGGCTTGGTCGTGTAATAATTAACAACTGGGGGGTCACAACTAGCCACCGACACTTCGGTGAATAGTTGTTTTACTAAAACAGTGAGATAATATAGCCCGAAAGAATGATTTTTGACTAGTTTTTAGCCTTCAAAGATTACAATTTTTCGCGCACGTTGCTAAAAGGTGAAAAGCAAAGGATATTCGGAGTTTGAGTAGCCAATCAGCCTGCGCCAAAAGCGCTATCAATTGTTGCTGGCTCGCCTTAGCGAGACAGCACACTATTCTGGTAGTCCTGTGTGTGTTGGGTATTCTGTGTTGTGTATGCGGTTCGGAGCCAAATTTTGGATGTCAGATTTAGCGCATGCGATCTTCGATTTTGTATATTTTTATCACGTGATACGATTCATGTCATACGATTGCGTGAATTACCGTTTGTCATAGGATTGCGTGAAGAAGCGTTTTTAAAAGTATACTGGGAGCTTTGTAAACTTCATTTGCTACTTGTACTATTAAACGGTTTAAGTAACCAATGTCAGAATAGTGTTGAAAACTGAATATCCTGTTTAATGCTTCTTTGTTGTTACAACCTCTGTTAACTGATATTCACGTAATATTTACAGTAATTGCGTGAATTGCCGTTTGTCGTAGGATTGCGCAAAGTAACGTTTTTAAAAGTATTATACTGTTAACTGAAATTCGCGTCTATTTCCAGTAATGATGTTAATAAGGGAGATATGTAAACTTTAGTAATGATTTTAAGGGAGATATGTAAACTTCATGTGCTACATTGTACTCTGTATATTTTTATGATGTCATTCCATTGCGTGAATTACCGTTCATTATAGGATTGCGTGAAGGAGCGTTTATTAAAAGTATACAGTAAGTAATTGTTTGATTTTTTGGGAGATATCATGTAAACTTCATCTACTACATTCTAGCTATGAATAGTGTTGAAAACGGAATATGCTGTTTAGTGCATTGTTAACTGAAATTTGCGCCGCATTTCAAGCAGCCCTTCGAAAGTACACTGTAGTATTATGTCATCGCGTTGCGTGCGCGTAAACTGCCGTTTGTCATAGGATTGCGTGAAGTTGCGGTTATTAAAAGAATACACTAAATAATTGTTTGATTTTTTTGGGAGATATGTAAACGTCATCTGCTGCATTGTACTATTCTACCTATGAAGAGCTTTGAAAACGGAATGTGCTGTTTAATTCTTATTTGTTGTTAGAACCATTGTTAACCAAAATTTGCGCCAAATTTCAAGCAGTCCTACGAAAGGGAACAGCATCTTGTTATTATAGGATTGCGTGAAGTAGCGTTTATTAAAAGTATACAGTAAGCTAAGGAATTGTTTGATTGTTTTGGGAGATATCATGTAAAGTTCATCTGCTACATTGTACTATTCAGTTTTCAATACCCTATTGAACACCTCTATATTGTTGGGCGTGTTTTAAAGCGAAAGTTATAAGAATGTTCCCTCAAACTACTGAACAATGTTTTCAATTCTTTTTCCGACATAGAAAACGAGCGGTCCGTACGGACAGTGTAGTGTTTGATACAAATGTGCTACTCAGGAAAATATTAATAACCACCCCCCCCCCCCACCCCAACATCCAACATCTCTTGAAATTTCGGTTAATCTTCATACTTTATTTCAAAAGTTTAATTGTGAGACCCCCTCCCCCATCAGAATTTCCAATGAACCTCTGTGGGGTCGGTACAAAGATTTTCTCGAATCACAATAAAATATTGTTAGCAAGCAAGAAAGAAAAAAATCATGGGTTGCACTGGAATGTTAGAAGTTGTATTGTCAGTGTTCTACATAAAATGTGAACAGTTAAATACTCGTGATAATCAATCATGATCTCGCGAGGTTAGCAATAAATCGCTTCCTACCACTCGAGCTACGTAGACTCTACAAACTCCAAAATGGCCGATGAAGGGACAAATGCATCACGTGATAAATGACGCTCGCGGCAATGTATGCCCGTGAGAAATCAAGTTTTCTGCTCAAAATCAAAATTCCACGAGGACAACGAAATTCTGCTCAAGTCTGCTCATCTTACGTCCCTGTAAAGGGTGAGGAACTGGAAATTTGATTTTTTTCTTCTGCTTTATTTTTATTCATGGAAGGAAAGACTCCAGAAAACCACAGGGCACAGAGGAGTCAAGTTTGTCCGCAATTCAAAATCTCTACTGTGCAAAACGACCTTCAAAGCAAAGCGATCGTGCATGTAAGCGTACGTGATACAAACACCGTCATGCGATACTTGTTTGCAAATCGTCTGGTGATATCGTATGTCTCTCTGGTAACGCCCACAAACATTGCTGTCTGCAGATGTCGCATGAGGGTACGAATACGACATCACCAGACCAGACCATCTGTAAACAAGTCTCGCATGACGGCGCTGCATCACGTACGGCTGACACGATCGCTTTGAAAGGCTTTTGAAGGTCATTTTGCACGGTAGAGATTTTGAACTGCGGACAAACTTGACTCCTCTGTGCCCTGTGCAACCACCGCATAAGTTTAGTTCAAACACTACACTAAAAACCGCGTTACTTCGCGACCAAAAACGATTTTTTCGCCCCAGGCGACCATTGTCAGAATACGATATCACCAGACGATTTGCAAACAAGTATCGCATGACGGTGTTTGTATCACGTACGCTTACATGCACGATCGCTTTGCTTTGAAGGTCGTTTTGCACAGTAGAGATTTTGAATTGCGGACAAACTTGACTCCTCTGTGCCCTGTGCCAAAAATAGAAATAGCATCATAAACAGAAACCCTCATTCAATGCCCCCGGGTAAAGCTACAATATTTCTTTTTGCGAACATGAAGAAATAAAAATTTTACAACAACAACAGTTTCAAATATTAAGAAAATTTCTTCTAAAATAAAATGAAATCCAGAACTTCAAGTGTAATCATCAATTCATATAGCCAGCACTCACTTTCATTATGAAATTCCTAGTTTTAGTATCTACTTAAATAAAACATTATAGTGACTCATTGTTTTTAACATGATATTTTTCCCACTAGAGAGTCACAAGTTTGTATAAACATATTTTCGTAAAGAATTCCTCTTAGGGTGTTAAATTTTGTAGAAATAGATGGCAGAACGAAAGAATAAAAGAACATCACGAAACGTACCAGTTATGTAACATTCCGTCCCGACAGGCACCTCTTCGAGAAATCCGGGTAAACAGGCCGTGTTCACTAGATCGCTTAGATCAGCTGGTCGAGAGAGCTGAAATAACGCAATGTCATTTTCATAGGGAACTGGGTGCGAGAATAATCGGTGCTTCACAATGCGCTTCACTTCAAATTCTTGTTCTGAGCCCTCAGTCTTGATGCGGTCAACATCTCCAAGGATCACCTTAAGCTTGCTAGTGTCGTTGTGTAGAACACAGTGAGCAGCGGTCATGACCCATTCCGGCATGATCAGCGTCCCTCCGCATAGATGGTTATGGTTGAATTGCAAGCGAGCCTGCCACGGCCATTCACCGAGTGTTGCGTCTGCACCATTGACCACTCGTGATGAAGAGCTTGAACTGCGTCCACAACTGCTACTGCCTGTCAACAAAGTAGTTAAAAGAAAACAATCATATTGTTTATACGCTCGAAAAAAGATAGTTTTCTAAACAATAACACTGACATAGAAACATAAGTTTACAAGATCTAGAGTTACCTTCGAGGGGTAGTTTTGGCGACTTCTTGTCTCTAAGAGGGCCCTTAGGGGGTGGCATTTTATGACCTGTTGTTCCTCGACTGTCACTCCGAGATTGCCTTTGGTCTGCCAAAAAATCATTTTAATCAGGGGCAGTGTAAACGGAAGATTATAGAGATAATAAACGAAGGTCAAGAGTTCATTATGCCTGCTTTACTGTGAAAAACATTTCCAAGTTGATAAATTTTATAAACATCAATAAAATACCAGGAAATCTTTCGCGCGAAAAATAATATCAGTTCACACGTGAGAATAACATATATATCTTCACATGTGAAATTAATCAACAACATCCTCTGTCGCGATATATAGAATCCAGAAAAAAATTTATGTGTCATAAAAACTGGAAAGTCGACTTTGCCTATACATGTGAAGATATCGATTTCGAAACGTTGTCTGACAAGTTTGCCCTGTTTCAAACTTTCAATATTAAGTCGAAACATCTTCGGATCTTCCTCGGCAATCTTCGGCAATCTTCAGATATCTTTGGAAATTTTCGGAAAAGTTCGGAAATTGTTCGGAAACATTCGTACGACCTTCGGACAACATTTTGCAAATCTTCGGAAATCTTCGGAAAATGGTCGAAAACATCGTAATAAGTAGGTTTATATAATAAACAGAATATTACATAGTTGCTTGGAGATATAAAATTTATCTTCTCGTGCTCACTCGTGAGATATCGATTTAAACACTCGAAGATAAATTTCATATCTCCGCGCAACCATGTAATATTCTCTATTTATAACTTGTTCCTCACGCGATGTAGTAACGTACAATGTGCATCTAAATATACATGTTCTCTGAACAAGTTTTACCTTCATCGAGGGGTACACTTGGCGGCTTTATGTCCCTAAGTGGGCCCTTCGGGGGTGGCATTTTATGACCTGTTGCTCCTCGACTGTCACTCGGATGTTGGTCTGCAAGAAAGACAGGTGCAGTCAGGCTGATACATGTATGGACTTTTAATGTTTGTGTTTTCATTGTGCCTGCGTTACAACAAAAAAACTGGTCTCTAATTTGGTAAATCTTGTTCGTCTTACCATGAATAAACTTAGGGCAACGAAATTCTACATACATTCCCTACTAAAAGATCCCTCCTTACAAGATCTAGATTTACCTTCATAGTGAGGTGCAATTGGCGGCTTTATTTCCCTAAGAGGGCCCTTAGGGGGTGGCATTTTATGACCTGTTGTTCCTCGACTGTCACTCCGATATCGGTCTGCAAGGAAGACAATACAATATGGAATATAATAAAATAATAATAATAATAATAATAAATAATAATAATAATAATAACATTTATAGTGCGCAAATTTCATAAAATGTTCAAATGCGCATTACAAGATTAAAAACGGAATAAAAAAGCTAAAAGCTAAAATTACGAAGAAGCCATGCGAGACCATAAAAATGCCGAAATGTCGATGATAGGGAAAATTTAGGAAGGTCGTCGTACATTTTAAAAGACAGAAGCTTGTATGCATCATTTAAGACTTGCATGAACTTTGTTATTGCTCATGTTAAAACTATCTTGAAGGAACACTGAATTTTATGGAGTAAAGAGGACGTCACATGTAGACTATGTCTATTATACAGATCTTAATCACGACTTAGTCTTGTAAATTGTTAGGAATAAGATGCCAAGGTAAAAAAATACATTACAAATCCCCGGGGATGTGCCGGAGAAAGGGGGGAGGGGTGGTAACAGCTAGAATTGAACCATGCGTAATAATTTTTACACGTTGTAAAATGACGCGCTAACTTTGATCGTACCTTGATTTACTTGGAGCTCTTCTTCCCTTTTCTCTTCAGCCGCTTAAAGAAAAATCAGACAGTAGTGTTTTAAAAAGACGGTTTTTTACTTCTCACTTGAAAACAATGTTAAAAACCATTTGCGTGCAGCTGTCTTACCATTCAAATCAGGTTCAACTGGTTCTATGTCTGCTGTAAAGAAGGGTTCCTCTGGAGGCTTCAGGTGTCCACTGCTAATGATATGATGCCGACCTGGTGACAAATAAACATTCTAACAGTCAGTGAAAATTGCTACAGCATCTTGGATGTAATGGTTCTAGGATCCTTGCATACATATGCAGTGAAAGATACAGTGGCAGTGGTGCCTTACTTTCCTCTCTTCCCCACAGACAAAAAAATCTCAGAAGTAGCCAATACATTTTAGAATACACAAAACAGACAGCTTTTATTTCCAACCGGAGAAAACAAGTATGGACTGCATGGTAGAGTCAAAGTTCACAAAATAATTCTTTGCACGATCCAGCGAAACTGTAGATTTAAAAACAATGACTGACATGCAAGGGATTACCACATGTTGACAGAAGTCTTAACTTTTTCTTCTTTGAAACCAAGCAAAGAAAATTACACAGTTCACAAATCATCGATAACCACATATTTGAATTGTAAACTCGATGTGTTTTAATCAAATGCACAATGGATTAGGTGAGAAATATATTGTTCAGTAAAGCGCTTGAAAGCGATGATTTTTATTGTAATACATGTCGCAGCTTCGCAAAACAGAAAACATCTATGATCAGTATACCAAATGTTAAAGTTACGAGAACTCATAGACCTTGATAACATTCTGATTTTTTTTTCAGTTCTGATATGGAGAAACTGTGAAAGTAATGTTTTACTTCGCATCCTTAATCCCTTTCGTATATTATATATGTATAATTTATACGTGCGCATCCAAGTGGCAGTATGATCTGCATCTTACCTTCGTTTGTCCTTAGTGACGCTACAACAACCACACAAAGAGTGATGGCAAGAATTTTCAGCATTCTGATTGTTCAGGTACCTTGAGAAAACCCAGTGAAACTGACCACAAACGAGAAACGTCGAGACCTATCAGACTGATCACTTTCGATCCGCCTTCACAATCAAGTGTGTGTATTATTGGTTGACCAATCAATTCATCATAAGAGAGTCCGCTTATCTGCGAACAGCAAAACAGATGCTTGTCGGTAAACTGCCACTCGCTTCACGCCTTTTCGTTTTTTTTGTAAACTTCGCTAATGTTACCTTCACGGTTGATCGTTATCTAACATAATTCAGGTTCCACTTTTAAGGAAAATAAGTTTGAGCAGCCTGGGCAAACAGTTGAATCCAAAAAATAAAAATAATCTCCCGTATACAGCAGGTGTTTTTTTTTTAGCAAAAGCTAGTTTTAATATATTTGTATGCAAAATTCATTTAATTATCAACAAATGGCGTTTAATGTATGCTCTACTTTCGCTTTTCATTAGGCATAGGCATTAGCAGATGTTTACTGAACTTATATCAAAGACCCAGAAAATAAATTGATATAAGCCATGAAACCCTGAATGTTAAAGGAGTTATGGCACGATATTCAAGTCATTTTTCGATATACAAAATTGCTTTCCCATTGAAGGAAACTTGAAAATGTCTTTCTTAGATAGAAAAACGCCAAAGAAGAAATAATTTACCAAAGAGCTACGGCTCAGGAACATGAACATGAAAACTGAAACGACAAACGTGAAAAGATCAGTAAAATGCGCAGTTCTTAAGTAGATCAATTTCATATGAAATAACCTAAATAATAGTTGGCGAAATAACCTAAACATGCATAAACTGTCGGGAAAGGGGCGCTTTCTTTTAATATTTTAATCTTTTATTTTATTCTGTTGAGTGGTAATCTATAAAAGGCGTTGGGGTTTTCTCTGTAGAACACGTAATGATTTCAGGCCTTTTCAGTACCAGCTAGTGAAGCCACGAGAACGAATTAACTAGAGCAGGGGAGGGGAAAGGAGTTAAGGAAGTCCAAATGAGTTGTTCATTCAACCAGTTTTCTTTCTTTTTTTGGAGCGAGAATTAAATTCGTGTGAAAATTCTACTGATATTGCATCGAGACATAGTTACCCTACTTCCTACCGGATATATAAAAAAATCAGCAATATTTCCATTTACGTGATGGCTAATAAAAAGGAGATGACATGATCTGACATGTCAGCCTGATATTCGTTTATTTACCAATCTCTATTAAATTTAGTCTAACCAGGCGTAACTGCGTCAAATGCTGTATAAATAGGTGTTAAAGTGCATATGAAGTAAAAAATAATTGCCGCTTATTTTGAAGGCGTTTTCAAAATAAAGAAGTATGGCGTTTTCCGTTTTAAAATATCTTTTTTAGTTTTAGAGATATTTACGTTTTTGTATTATGCAAATGAGGAAAGTGATGACATCATTAATCGTTCCACAAAAAGATCACTGAATCAAGAGTTTCTCTAGAAATAGTAGAGCAGTGTTCTTCAAAACAAAAAACTGGGAATCTTGAAAAGCGAAAATCCTTAAAATGGGGAATCTTTAAACAAAAATCTAGTGCAGAATAATTTCCAAGGCGGGACATCCAAGGAGTCCGAGCTGCGCTCAGTCAAGGAACGACTTCATTCACGCTGTGTTAACGTTCTTTCTCATCAGTCGAGTCTCCTTTATAATCATTCCCTGTAATTTTGAAATTTTGAAATTGTGTTTGAATATAAGAACGGAAAATTATCGTACCAAAACTTTAGAGGTTGGACCACATCCAGCGTGTTTGTTATCATCATGATCCATAAACTACAAAAAATATATTCCTTCTACTCCCCCGCCAGACACATTAGGGACCAAAGAGAACTTTGGGTAGTTGGAAAGGGACACTGTCTCGGTCTTTTAAAATTCTCAAAGGACCAATTGCCTCGCCATCCCTTCAGGCTGTTTTCGCTCGTATGGAAGGCGAAAACGGAGCTTTTCGAAAATGCAGACGTCAAAAAAGTCATGTGATCTCTGTCAAAAACATGGGCGCTTTCCATTCCACCAAAAATTCTGGTTTGAATTTCCAGAAACTTCCAGTGGCGAATGTAGCAGCATTTTCCAACTTTTCCGGTTGACTGCATGGAAGGCAAAACAAAATTTGCATATGGTCAGGTAGTGCGTCTAATATGGAAATTTCTACGGTGCATTAAAATAATGCACTGTGGCCGGTTTCCTGCACATATAACTCGATATTTTTGCAAATAAAAAGCATCCCGAGTACTGTAAATAAACGCCATGAATGACATCGTGGCCACAAATACAGGGACCTTTCAAAAGGCACACTACAAGCAACGAAAACGTCGCCAACCCAAAACGTTTAATGAGCAAAACAATGGCGTAGCGTGCACGCCCGTTATAAATATTTGTACATTTCTTTGCTGCCGCCTGCAAAAGTTAAAACAACAACGAAAAACAACCGAGTTCACCTAAATTTTATTATTTGGAGTTTCAAGAATGCTTCCTTAACACATGTAGCTGCTTTCAGCTGCACAAATCGCTAAATTTTCTACCGAAGGAACTTAGGCTGAGCGTAAAATGGTAGCTTTTTCCAAAATTTCCGGAAAAGAGGAAAACCTCGCAAGGTAGACCCAAATTTTCGAAAACAATTTCCGGGAACTTTTAGTTCCATTTGATTTTGCTTCTGGAATTTCCGGGGTTTTCGGTTGAGTGGTTCGCATTTCGGAAAGTTAAAACTTTCCGGATTTTCTGGAAACTTTCCCAGAAATCGAAATTTCCGGACTTTTTGGTTAAATGGAAAGCGCTCAAAAAGTTATTAGCTTAACAATAGCTGCGCTTGTGCGTTGCAACGTTGCGTGCAATGTAGCGTTCGTTTTTTAATTTATCCGGATTACTGCGGAAGGAAAACATTTTATCCATTTTCGAGGCAAAAACTCCGTTTCCAAAATTTAACCGGATCAGTGTAGACGGTGCTTAAGAATATAACCAGCGTATACGCCTGATGGAATTTAAGCGGTCTTTATTTTTGTTTAGAGCATGGAAAATCATCTTTTATTTGTTTAATAAATGCATGAATCAACAATTCTCTGCAATAACACACAGGCCTATACCTCACCCTTTTATTATCCTTTTCTGTATTTTAGCAAAGTGTTGGGCGTAGTACTTCAAGACTGGAAATTTGCAAACAATAGCAAAGATGTTTGCAATATACGCTTGAATGCTTGTATTGTTCTGCAATGCATGAAGGTATTTCCCTGTTTTCCAGGCGTGTGCAGTGTATGCTAATGTTGTTCGTAGGTTCAGCAATTATTTACCGGTTGCGCTTCCAGTTGTCACGTTTCGATAAAGTTTACGGGTCGAACTGTTTCTCTTTCTAAGTCCAGGCGTATCCGGCTTCGTGAAAATGGCTAATAGTTCCATGAAACAGAACACAAAAATATAAGTGGGTTTAAATCGCTGTTTCCAGCCAAGAAAATGAGTACAAACAAGGTCATGTTTGCTTTCACGCATGTTAACGTGCAACAAGTGGATCTGAAAGCAAAGTTAGTCATTTTATTGTCGCTTAAATCTTTATTTTGTAATTTTGATGATGGACTACTGGTCAATATAGTTCTTGAATAAGCTAGCTAGAAATTCTACATGCATTTAACCCTTTAAGTCCTAACAACGCATATGTGCGTGGAAAATACCAGCAGTGATTGAAAAAGCTCTAGCTTTTACATATCTGGGCACATGATAGTAATGACTGCTTTTTATGGCAAAGTGATAATTTTCATAGCTTTAAAAGCCAACTAACTGACTAAAACTCTTGATTTCTGTTGCATATGGTTGTTTGTTCAGAAGCAAATCTGAAAATGCCCGTTTTCTACGTAACAGGACAACAACAAAAAACACACATCTTTGCCTCCATTTTTTTAATGAAAAAATAATTCTGACTTCAAAAATATACATTTGCAGCAAACTTTGACCCTATTCCCTTCCGTTCACCAAGGAAATTTCCCATCAATCATTCAGCAGACTCAGCAATTACTATTCGATTAGAGCTATGCTTGCAAACCTGTAATTTCCTCGTTGCTGACCGAAAGGGATGCTTGGGAAAACAGTCATGGCGGCGGCATGAAAGGCTTCCTACCTTTATCGAGCCACCCTCCTGCCG
Organism: Oculina patagonica; assembly: GCF_052425735.1. Lineage (NCBI taxonomy): Eukaryota > Metazoa > Cnidaria > Anthozoa > Scleractinia > Oculinidae > Oculina > Oculina patagonica. Next base: position 20,386,399 of record NC_135765.1, read on the forward strand.
GCAAAGTTGCATTCTTTGGAAGTCAGAACTCGTCCAACATGCATTGGCAGGTCTTGGAATCCACCCACAGAACGGCCAGAGAGACAACTTTACCAATGAACCGCCATCTTTCGATTCGAATATTTCTGGCGTTCCAATCAAGACAAAATCATCTCTCACCTCTGGTTTCTTTCAGATGCTGGCCTCTACCCACCATTCTAGCTTAATGATGCCAGCCTGGGGGCTTCTGCAGTGGAAAATGACTCGAAAAAAACCCTTATAAACGAAATATTCGCCAGATTCGAGCCCGTATGCTCGCTCAACAAGAAAGAAACGGTTGAATGCTGACGTCACAATGAAACTCTGAGCCCTCAGTGTTTTGAAACAGCACACATTTTTACTTGAGCTTCTTATATGCAATCACGAAATTCGACAGATTAGTTTGAGCCCAGAAAACTGCTTAAAAAATACCAGAACCTTAGGATTCTAAGGGTTAAAGTCGAAGTCGTGATAAACTAAAAGGAGACGCAATTTCAAAAACATTTAATAATGACATCTCTACACAGTGGCAGCAGGTCATCCACCACTACAAGAGGCTAAATGCGTACTTTGGAATAACCGCCATGCGTATGGCTTTTCTATTCCAGTAAAATATTTTTTCGTTATGTCTAGATTTTCCAGTATTTTTTTCCACAAATCAAGTTAGAAATTTGTAGTAATAATCTTCGTTTCAACATTGTGTGATTCCGTTCTTTGTCAACTCTTTGCAAGTGGATGTTCGCGATTTCTCTGCCATTTCGATCTTAGAGGAGAGCGACAAAATACGCCGCAACAAATGGAGGCAAAGTAGGAGGACTGCATTTAGACAAGAAGAATTCAAGGGGAAACTCGAGGTAAAAACGACACGAAAGTTAATAAATCAATGAATTTAGTACGCTCGATATTATCTTTTTCAGATTTACAATACTCGCTGTCCCTAACAACATTTTAAAGCTAACCCTAAGGCCTAAATCGTGATTTTTGTACAATTTATAAGCTCGTCTTTAATTTTCAAACAAGATGAAAGTGCGCAAAATTTATCATTCGTTATCGATTTTCCTTGGTTTTAACGCAAAAATAAAAAAATCGCTTATTTTTTCTAAGTCTTTAATTATTTTACCTGTTTTTGAATCGCTAAATTTGTCTAAGTGTAAAACTATTTTGGACAAATAGTTTTTGGAAAAATAGTAGAACAAAGAAATGACTTAAACAAAGAACTTTGGTCTCAAAGGCTCTCTACTGTTCTGGCTATTGTTTTCAATAAACAAAGAACTGAATGCATAATAAATGTATGGGGCTGTGCGGAAATCGATGGCGCGAGCCCGGGGGGCGCGAGCAGGTCGTTTCCCTGAACCACTGTTACATTTACTGTCTGCTACCGGCGTTCATGATCCACAGCACTTGACAGACTTGAAAAGCGCGTTCATAGTCAACAACGACTTCACCACTTGACCAGGACAAGTAGAAGACGTCGAAGATGTCAGCCATTTAACTGGTAAAAGGACTTTGATAACACTACAGGGACGAGGGGTTAGAAGCAAACGCCGTTGAATAAACAAGCGAAACTGCCAGGGACGTTCTCTGTTATTCACCAGGGATGCAGTAATCGACAAATAGAATGGATGTTTTCGTGCAATAAGAAATATGCTTTCAAAACGGTGAATAGAGAGATTGTAATGTAAATTTTCCTTTGTTTTCATGTCTTAGGAAGAAATAAAATTTATTTATCAAGGGGCAATTCTCAACTGAACCTCGTAGCGTAGTGGTATAGGTGCTGGACTTGTAATCCAGAGGTAAGCAATGGCTAAAGGGTTCAAGGCCCGGCGTGGAAAATAAAAAATAAAAAGAAAAAAAGATGAGGGAAGCCTGGGTATAGAAACGTGGCGGGGAGGGAAGGAAGGAAGAACGGAGCAGGGGTAGGGAGGAAAAGAGAAAAGGAACGCGCGAGATGAAATCCTCTTTTATTTGCGTAGTAAGTAGTAATTATCAATTTATATATTCAAAACCTTCGGGAGTTGGCCATTGTCTAAAACGAAAATAGAGCGCATGCATAATTAATTATTCTGCATGCATAATAAGTGTATGGGGCTGTGCGGAAATTTTTCCCAATAAAATGTTATGGATAAGTAAAAAACGAAATGTATAAGACATGTGTTCGTCGACTGAACGCTAATATTTTATTACTGATTAGTTGCCGATGACTAGGCATTTTCCTGGTCACTTTGCCTCAGTAAGTTTTTCCGTTTTTTCTTATTTTACGAATTTAATCATGGACATTGCCCCAGTCATTATTTTTTCTGGCTACGGCCCTGCAATTTCGTATAACTATAGCATATAACTATGTACCTTTAAAAATTTCCTCAAATATAAAGTATTATTTTGGCTTTTTGGTTGCAACATTGAGGCGCTCCTAGGGGTTTTTTTAAAAGGTAGGAAAACATCATAGTGTGTATATTCAGCTTGTTTTGGTTGGTGTTTTGCGTTGGTAAATTCCATACATTTTCTATAAAAATGTAAATGTGCACACGAACAGTTGTCTGAGCGCCCTGTGTGCAAAGAAAAGACGTCCTTTTTTAAAAACAGGAAGATAAAACTAAAAATATGGAATCAAGAGCATGTTTTAGGGAACAGGGAACAGGTAACACCGAAATGAAAGAAATACTTTGAGGGAACACGGGAACACATGATCCCCCCCCCCCCCCCCCACCCACTGGGTGACCCTCAACTTTTAAGCAACTTTCTGGATTTTGTAGTCAATTTTTTTGGAAAATTTGAAGCCTCTTTGGGACAGGCTCAACGCGAAATGTATAGTTTTATAATTTAATCTAATATTTCGATGTCAAACAACATTCTATCGCTACGCATTGGGACGGCTTAAAGATTTTGGAAACGCCCTGCGTGCAAACTTCATCTGCATGGAACAATACAATCGTTAAAGAAACTAAACGACGAACACCACAGACCTCCTGTTTATTATATTTTCTAAATTTATGATATGATTGTAATTTTTATATTATAACTTTTTACGTCTTTTTTGTTAAGGTTTTTTAACTAGGTATTATAATTATCATTAAAATCATCATAATCATCATAATCATCATTATTACCATTATTACTCATACTCAAGGATGTTCAATATGAGCCAATGTAAATCAGGGCCAGGATGTCCAGTTGAATTGAGCTACGTAAAAAGTAGTTTTTGCTTTAAATATAAAAATACCATACTTCTGGTACCAGAAGTAAAATTGAAACACAGTTTATACACTGAACATGTTCTATTTAAACTGCCCCACTACAAGCTGGCTGTGCAAAATTACACACAAGCGTGCGCATGTTGTTTCCCTACCAAAGTTCTCTCCAGAACCAAGCATCACGCATGAACGGACTTGTTTTGGTTTGTTGAAGCAAAAAACACACAACCTTGTCTAAACAAACCGTCATGTTCCTTTACTCACAAACATGGTCAAACATGGGATAATTTAAGTTACTTTAATTTGAAAGAGTAAAAAGGCTTAACAAGCGGCACTAAGCAAGTTTTGGTGCAAAACAAAATCTTGTTTACACGCGTAGAAACAAAGGTAGAGACGTAACAGTTCGTCTAGACAATAGTGAATGTTTGACGTTGATACAAATTTACAAAGAGTCAGCCCTTTAACGGTGGAGAAGAATTCTCCTGGATTTACCTTTACATGCTTCAAATTTGAAAACTGTTTCATCTCTTTATACCTAAATAAAAACGCTTTCAACAAGCTTTTTCAAACGTTTCTTTTAGCAGCCGGCTGTTATTTTGAACCCTCCTTGAGGTGAGATGTGTCTCAAAATGACTTGTTCCTTGATGGCAGAATGTGTTTTTTGCATACTTATCTGTTAGTCATAGAACGTGTTTTTGAACTGAGCGCCATTGAAGAGATAACTGTCTTAAACCTTAGATGTTTCCCAGGTACATTAAGTTAAGTCCTGTATGACACCAATTCTGGAGATGCCTTTTTAACTGTCGAAAGATTCTTATTTAACAGTTAGGAGTCTTGAAAAGAGTAACTTGAATTATTCATTGATCTCGCTTTTCAGTATTTAAGTACACGTGATGCATAATAATTAATTTGGAATTCCATTTTTAGCTATGTCCTGAAGGTATTTGCCAAGTGTAGGATGAGACACTGTGAGACACCCTTTAAACGTGGTATTGTGTTTGAATTTTCAGGTAAGAGTCATTGTCATTTGTTAACAGCAAATAAAATTATTAATGGCATACCTGGTTACAGTTGCTTTGCGCTCAAAAATTTCCTTTTAAGGGCTAGTTGTTAGAGTTGCCGTGCGCTCATAAATGACGTTTTCAGCCTAGTTGTTACAGTTTACAAGACCAAAAAATAACGCTTTAAGCTTACTTGCTTACAGTTTGGGTGTGCTTAGAAATGAAGGTTTTAGCTTACTTGTTACAGTTTCCGTGCGCTCACATATGACGTTTTAAGCTTACTTGTTACAGTTTGCGTGCGCTGACAAAAAAAGTTTTTTAATTACTTGATACAGTTCAAGTGTGCGCAGTTTGTCCAAATTACGTGCACAAGTGCCGTTCGTAGCTTACTTGATGCAGTTTCCTTGCACGCTCAAATGATGTTTTTAGATTACTTCATCAGTTTGCGTGCGCGCAAAAGTGCTGTTCCTAGCTTACTTGATGCATTTCGCATGTGCCCATAAATGACGTTTTTAGATTACATCATACAGTTTGCGAGCGAGGATAAATGACGTTTTTAGCTTACTTGCTGCAGTTTGCCTGCGCGCACAAATGACGTTTTTAGCCTACTTGATGCAGTTTGCGCGCGCAGAAAAATGACGTTTTTAGCTTACTTGATGCAGTTTCGTGCGCACATAAATGACGTTTTTAGTTTACTTGCTGCAGTTTGCGTGGGCGCACAAATTACGTTTTTATCTTACTTATGCAGTTTGCGCGCACGAATAAATGACGTTTTAGCTTACTTGATGCAGTTTGAATGCGGACAAAAATGACGTTTTAAAGATTACTTGATGCAGTTTGCGTACGCGCTCAAATGACGTGTTTAGCTTAGTTGATGCGTTTGCGTGCGCGCGCAAATGACGTTTTTAGCTTTTTTGATGCAGTTTGCCTGTACGCAGAAATGACGTTTTTAGCTTACGTTAGGGAGTTTGCCTGTGCGCACAAATGAAGTTTTTAGCACTTGATGAAGTTTGCGTGCGCGGATAAATGGCGTTTTTAGTTAACCTGATGCAGTTTGCGCGCGCGCACAAATGACGTTTTCAGTTTACTTGATGCAGTTTGCGTGCGCGCACAAATGACGTGTTTAGTTTACTTGTCCGTGTGCGGAGAAATGATGTTTTTAGCTTACTTGATACAGATTGTCTGCGCGGACAAATGACGCTTTTAGCTTACTTGGGGCAGTTTGCGTACGCGCACAAATGACGGTTTTACCTTACTCGATGCAGATTGCGTGCGCGCACAAATAAAGTTTTTAGCTAGCTTGTTACAGGTGGCGCGCTATGAATGACTTTACAACTGCTGTGTTTTCACAACTGATGTGATCTTGGCCTAATTGTTGCAGCTGCCATATTACGTACTCGTTACAGTTGGCGAACGTTTAGAAATGATGTTTTTAGATTATTTGTTACATATGGCGTAAGTTTACAACAATCAGTTTTTAGCTCCCTTGTTACCGTAGCAATGCACTAAGAAATGAAGGTTATAAGCTTTCTTGTTAATGTTCACGTTAACCCGTTCCCGTTTTAGCCTACTTCTTACAGAAACAGTGCACTCACTACTAACGTTTTTAAGCCAATTTGATGAAGATTCCCTGCAGGCATAAATGATGTTTTTGCTTACTTTGTTACCATTGATGTCTTCAGTCTGTTCCTTTTTTAGGATTATAAACACAATTTTCTAACTTTCGGTGCGCTTAAAAGTCACGTATTAAACCCACTTGTTGTAGTTGCCTTGCGCTCCCAAAATGACGCGTTTTAACATATTTGTTACAGTTGCCGCTAGGTAGATGACCTCCTGTGACAAGCTTTAGTAGAAACTTAGTTTAACTGTACTAAAACTGTTCTAACTTATAAACGTTTCTTACAATCTTTGTTTTTGTGATATAACAAACATGGTACTGAGAATCACAAAGGAAACAAGATTGTCCTGTCTGGAAATGAAGTCCTGGTTTTTAATCCCTGGTATGTTGGACCTTCATTAAATTGTAATTCTTTGTTGTATTTTTTGATGTCAATATACTTAATTACTGACAGTTTGTATTTCAGTGACTCTCAATGAGGTTTCTTGTGATGACATAAAAAGTTTTAAAATTTACAAGCATTAGAGTCACATCATATTATATTATTTCAACGAATGTATCCATCTTAATTACTGAATTCGAAATTCTATTAGTTATGTTTCACTTAAAGGTGTTTGCCTGGTGCAAGATGAAAGAGCAAGGGTGTAAGTTTGTTTTGAGATATTTTTTTAACCTTCAAATAATGTTAACATTTGTAGGTAAGAGTCATTGACATTTGTTAACAGCAACATTTATTATTCAGAGAATGAATTAATTTTGGTATTTAGAATTGTGATGGTGTCCTTATGCAATGTAAAGCATTCATCAAACCGTTAGCACAGCTGGTCAGTGTAATAGGGTTAGGTTGTTTGGCTGTTCCTGGTTCATGCAACACTCTTCGTAGATATTTGGTAAAATCACCAAAGGTTCTCTTCGGCTGCGTTTTTTGGGCTCGATGATTATATTTGATAATATAAAAACCTTTTGGTTTACATGAGAGTCGATGAGAGTCCAAAATTCCTGATCACCAGAATCCCATGCAAGGGTTTGTGTGCACCTGGTTTAGCTAAATGTTTACGCATTTTTGACAGTCTCAGGGGAAAGTTCTCAAGTTCTTTAAAGATAAGTAATTTACTCTAAGTCATTTTGATGTCTCTCGGAGTTCCTTTTTCGTTGGTACACGTATTTCACAAGACAACTTGATTCGTCAACTGACCAGCAATACAAATGTTGTTAGTCATAACCACGGCAGGTCAATGAAATGGGGTTAGGTGGTTTGGCTGTTCCTGGTTCATGCAACACTCCTGATGGATATTTGGTAAAATCACCGAAAGTTCTCTTCGGCTGCATTTTTTGGGCTCGATGGTTATATATGATTATATTAAAACCGTTTGGTTTACACGAGAGTCGCTGAGAGTCCAAAATTCCTGATCACCAGTATCCCATGCAAGGGTTTGTGTGCACCTAGTTCAGCTAAATTTCACGGTATTTTTGACAGATTCAAGCAAAAGTTCTTAAGTTGTTTAAAGATCAAAGTTCTTATACACAAATGACGATTTAATGATCACTTGATACAGCCGACGTGCGCACACAAACGACGTTTTAAAGATTACTTGATATAGCCCGCGTACGCATACAAATGACGTTTTAAAAAATACTTGATACAACCCGCATGCGCGAACAAATGACGTTTTAAAGATTACTTAATACAGCCCACGTGCGCACACAAAAAAGTTTTTAAAATTACTGATAAAGCCCGTGTGCGCACACAAATAACGTTTGAAAGATTACTTGATACAGCCCATGTGCACACAGAAATGACGGTTTAAAGATTACTTTATACAGGCCGTGTGCGTACACAAATGACGTCTTTAATATTACTTGATACAGTCGACGTGCGCACACAAATGACGTTTTTAAAATTATTTGATACAGCCCACGTGCGCACACAAAAGACGTTTCCAAGATTACTTGATATAGCCCGCGTGCGCACACAAATGACGTTTTAAAGATTTCTTGATAAAGCCCCCATGCACACACAAATGACGTTTTAAAGATTACTTGATACAGCCTGCGTGCGTACACAAATGACGTTTTTAATATTACCTGATACAGCCCAATTGCACACACAAATGACGTTTTAAAGATTACTTGATACAGCCAACGTGCGCACACAGTATGACGTTTTTAAGATTACTTGATACAACCCGCGTGCGCACACAAATGACGTTTTAAAGATTACTTTATACACCCCGCGTGCGCACACAAATGACGTTTTAAAGATTACTTTATACACCCCGCGTGCGCACACAAATGACGTTTTAAAGATTACTTTATACACCCCGCGTGCGTACACAAATGACGTTTTTAAAAGTACTTGATACAGCCTACGTGCGCACAAAAATGACGTTTTAAAGATTACGTGAAAGAGCCCGCGTGCGTACACAAATGACGTTTTTAATATTACTTGATACAGCCCAATTGCACACACAAATGACGTTTTAAAGATTACTTGATACAGCCAACGTGCGCACACAGTATGACGTTTTTAAGATTACTTGATACAACCCGCGTGCGCACACAAATGACGTTTTAAAGATTACTTTATACACCCCGCGTGCGCACACAAATGACGTTTTAAAGATTACTTTATACACCCCGCGTGCGCACACAAATGACGTTTTAAAGATTACTTTATACACCCCGCGTGCGCACACAAATGACGTTTTAAAGATTACTTTATACACCCCGCGTGCGTACACAAATGACGTTTTTAAAAGTACTTGATACAGCCCACGTGCGCACAAAAATGACGTTTTAAAGATTACGTGAAAGAGCCCGCGTGCGTACACAAATGACGTTTTTAATATTACTTGATACAGTCGACGTGCGCACACAAATGACGTTTTTAAGATTACTTGATACAACCCGCGTGCGCACACAAATGACGTTTTTACAAATACTTCATACAGTTTGTGTGCGCACACAAAGGACGTTTTTAAAATTACTTGACACAGCCCGCGTGCGCACGCAAATGACGTTTTAAAGATTACTTAATATAGCCCGCGTGCGCGCCTGACGTTTTAAAGATTTCTGATATAGACAACGTGCACACACAAATGACGTTTTAAAGATTACTTGATACAGCCTACGTGCGTACACAAATGACGCTTTTAATATTACCTGATACAGCCCACTTGCACACACAAATGACGTTTTAAAGATTACTTTATACACCCCGCGTGCGCACACAAATGACGTTTTAAAGATTACTTTATACACCCCGCGTGCGCACACAAATGACGTTTTAAAGATTACTTTATACACCCCGCGTGCGTACACAAATGACGTTTTTAAAAGTACTTGATACAGCCCACGTGCGCACAAAAATGACGTTTTAAAGATTACGTGAAAGAGCCCGCGTGCGTACACAAATGACGTTTTTAATATTACTTGATACAGTCGACGTGCGCACACAAATGACGTTTTTAAGATTACTTGATACAACCCGCGTGCGCACACAAATGACGTTTTTACAAATACTTCATACAGTTTGTGTGCGCACACAAAGGACGTTTTTAAAATTACTTGATACAGCCCGCGTGCGCACGCAAATGACGTTTTAAAGATTACTTAATATAGCCCGCGTGCGCGCACAAATGACGTTTTAAAGATTTCTTGATATAGACAACGTGCACACACAAATGACGTTTTAAAGATTACTTGATACAGCCTACGTGCGTACACAAATGACGCTTTTAATATTACCTGATACAGCCCACTTGCACACACAAATGACGTTTTAAAGATTACTTGATACAGCCCACGTGTGTGCACAAATGACGTTTTAAAGATTACTTGATACAGCCCGCATGCGCGCACAGATGACGTTTTTAAAATTACTTGAAACAGCCCGCTTGCACGTACAGATGACGTTTTTCAAACTAATTGATACAGCCCGCGTGCGCACACAAATGACGTTTTTAAAACTACTTGATACAGCCCGCGTGCGCACACAAATTACGTTTATCAAATTATTTCATGCAGTTCGCGTGCGCAAACAATTGACGTTTTTAAGATTACTTGATACAGCGTGCGTGCGCACGCAAATGACGTTTCAAAGATTTTTCGATACACGCCACGTTCACACACAAATGATGTTTTAAAGATTACTTGATACAGCCCACGTGCGCGCACAAATGGTTGTTTTTGCCAAAGCATAAACTGGAGTTAATTTTTAGCTGAGTTGAACCTTACGCTCCTCGTGGATGTGTTATTCCGGCAATCTGTACCCCGCTCTTTGAAACGTTAACACGTACTTGTATCCCCCTCTATTTATAGTGGCCAATGAAAGTCTTCCCCTGTTTACTCTCGAGATCGCAGTCGATCTTAACTCGCAATTCAGTTTAGCTGCTGGACTCAAGCGTTGATTTCCCCACCCACCCTCCGCATCACCCGCTAGCTCTAGCCTGGGTGCACGCACAAATGACGTTTTTAAAGATTACTTGATATATCTCGCGTGCGCCCACAAAAGATATTCACTCATTTGCGGCGCCACTTCTTTGAGAAAATTGAACCACGTGCTAGTCAGGCTGATCGGATCAGATAACAAGCTATTTAAGGCGTATTGTACTGATATCAGCCTCTTTTGCCAGTGTAATTTCCGAGCTACGTTCACAAAGTTTTTCAGGCAAGTAACCTTCTGAAGGCTACCCCACGACCGCTTTTAATATTCGGGCAATCATTTGTCCGCAGACTTTCTACCTTCATAAGGAGGCGATGTCGTACGGACTAATCATTCTTTTCTTGACTGAACCAGTATTTAAATTTTTGGTTATGAGGGATTAACGGGCCGAGCTCTCCCCAAGACTCCCGTGCGTCGAATGTTTCGCCCTGATATAGTGATGTTGAGCTGGACGAAGATCTCACGAAGTTCGGGCCGGCTAGTTGTTCAGATCTCGGGAGTTCGCTTGCAATCCACGCAAGGTGATGTCTGCGTCAACCAGACGCGCCCAATCCCCATCGTTTAATGCCAAGGTTCGTGTTCTAAACCGATACTTGAGGCCGTGTTGGAATAACTTCCCTTTGCCATATTCTGGCGCCATCGCGGTTTTTGGAACTGTGCTAATAATCTTTATTTGGACGATGGGGTACACCCATGCCTTGGGAACTACACTATATCGTAGTCTCCGGGAGCGATGAGGGCGTTGTCGCATTTCGCCATTTACAGCCCATTCCTAATCGTCTAGACCTCTGCAGGTAATTTTTATCTTGTATTTTTTATCTCACCCTGTTTTATGTGGGTTTGTTCCGTGCCATTTTCACTATTGTTTTCCAAAGTCGTTATGAGTGTCCTTGGCCGCTTGTTCTTTCAAGTAAGGCCCGATGCACCGACTTTGGGCTAGTGATCTTTTTTCTATTTTTGACATCCATGTTGTTGTCGTAGCTGGCACCTTTTACATGAGGCGTATCGCCTGTTGGCATTTGTTGGGGATGGGACTACCTATCTTAGCTTCGGTTACCGCCTACGTGGCGGACATCACTTTGTACTATGTGATTTTTGTTTTTAAGCCAGTACAATGCCACCAAAGCTCGCTCCGTCGCAAGCGAAAAGGTCCAAGACAGGCCACGGAAGTTCAAAACGAGCAACCAGATCCCCCAATGCTGCTTCGAATACAACCAAGACCAGTCACTTCCAGGGGGCTCCGGCCTGATGTTCTGAGCGCACTCCAGACCAGGTTCAATCGGGCGCCGTGAGCGTCGATGTTGTGAAAAGATCGATACTGCAGCCATATCCCAAGGCCTCGGATTCTGGGATCGTCCCACAGCTACCAGGCCCTCGACTCAGCGCGTGGATCAGGCAGGAATGATGCTGTTGTGCAAGCCACAGAAGAGCTAACATGATGCCTGTGGTATGTCTGTCAGACACACCTTCTAGTTATTTAATAGTGTTTCAGTTAGTTGGTTCGGCTTCAATTCCTTCGTTGCTTGTATACCCAACGTAATCCAGCGGCCACAGCCGATTACAAAAATTTGCTACAAAGGGGGTATTGGCGTTATTATGATGAGCAGTTCCGTTTCTTGCGCCACGTGCGCGCACAAATGGTTGTTTTTGCCAAAGCATAAACTGGAGTTAATTTTTAGCTGAGTTGAACCTTACGCTCCTCGTGGATGTGTTATTCCGGCAATCTGTACCCCGCTCTTTGAAACGTTAACACGTACTTGTATCCCCCTCTATTTATAGTGGCCAATGAAAGTCTTCCCCTGTTTACTCTCGAGATCGCAGTCGATCTTAACTCGCAATTCAGTTTAGCTGCTGGACTCAAGCGTTGATTTCCCCACCCACCCTCCGCATCACCCGCTAGCTCTAGCCTGGGTGCACGCACAAATGACGTTTTTAAAGATTACTTGATATATCTCGCGTGCGCCCACAAAACGAAGATTATGTCACAACATAATCTAATTTATGCGGCGCCACATTAATTATCTTTGAGAACAATTGAACCACGTGCTAGTCAGGCTGATCGGATCAGATAACAAGCTATTTAAGGCGTAATTGTACTGATATCAGCCTCTTTTGCCAGTGTAATTTCCGAGCTACGTTCACAAAAGTTTTTCAGGCAAGTAACCTTCTTGAATGGCTACCCCACGACCGCGTGTGTTAATATTCGGGCAATCATTTGTCCGCAGACTTTCTACCTTCATAAGGAGGCGATGGTCGTACGGACTTAATCATTCTTTTTCTTTGACTGAACCAGTATTTAAATTTTTTGGTTATGAGGGATTAACGGTGGCTCGAGCTCTCCACTCAAGACTCCCGTGCGTCGAATCGTTTCGCCCTGATATAGTGATTGTTGAGCTGGGTACGAACGATCTCACGAAGTTCGGGCCGGCTAAGTTGGTTCAGATCTCGAGGAGTTCGCTTGCAATCTTCACGTCAACTATGGTGTAAAGATTGTCTGCGTCAACCAGATCCTTTTTCGCGCCCAATCCCCATCGTTTAATGCCAAGGTTCGTGTTCTAAACCGATACTTGAAGGCCGTGTTGGAATAACTTCCCTTTGCCATATTCTGGCGCCATCGCGGTTTTTGGAACTGTGCTAATAATCTTTATTTGGACGATGGGGTACACCTCAATGCCTTGGGAAACTACAAACTATATCGTAGTCTCCGGGGAGCGACATTGAGGGCGTTGTCGCTATTTCGCCATTTACAGCCCATTCCTTAATCGTCTAGACCTCTGCAGGTAATTTTTTATATCTTGTATTTTTTATCTCACCCTGTTTTATGTGGGTTATGTTCCGTGCCATTTTCACTATTGTTTTCCAAAGTCGTTATGAGTGTACAACCTTTTGGCCGCTTGTTCTTTCAAGTAAGGCCCGATGCACTCGACTTTGGGCTAGTGATCTATTTTTATTGCTATGTTTTGACATCCATGTTGGTTGTCGGTAGCTGGCACCTTTTTTACATGAGGCGTATCGCCTGTTGGTTCAAACATTTTTGTTGGGGATGGGACTACCTATCTTTTTAGCTTCGGTTGTACCGCTTTCCTACCTTTTGTGGCGGTAGTTTACATTCACTGTATTGTACTATGTGAATTATTTATTTTGTTTTTAAGCCAGTACAATGCCACCTAAAGCTTTTCGCTCTCGTCGCAAGCGAAAAGGTTCTTCAAGACAGGCCATCGGAAGTTCAAAACGAGCAAGCAGATCCTCTTCTCGAAATGCTGCTTCGAATACAAACCAAGACCAGTCACTTCCATTGGGGGCTCCCGGCTCTGATGTTCTTGAGCGCACTCCAGACCAGGTTCAATCGGGCGCCGTGAGCGTCGATGTTGGTGCTTTAAAAGATACGATTACTGCAGCCATATCCCAAGGCCTCCGCGATTCTGGGATCGTCCCACAGCTACCAGGCCCTTCGACTCAGCGCGTGGATCAGGCAGCGAATGATGCTGTTGTGCAAGCCACAGAAGAGCTAACAATGATGCCTGTTGGTATGTCTGGTCAGACAACACCTTCTAGTGTATTTAATAGTGTTTCAGTTAGTTGGGTGTCGGCTTTCAATTCCTTCGTTGCTGTGTATACCCAACGTAATCCAGCGGCCACAGCCGATTTACAAAAATATACTGAGGTGGTTAGGGATATGCTACAAAAGGGGGTAATTGGCGTTATTATGATGAGCAGTTCCGTTTCTTGCGCCAATCTAGCCCGTCTTCTTTCCCGTGGGGTCAGGTTCATTGGGAACTCTGGTTTTATTCTTTACATAATTTTCGCGGCCTCGCGGGTCAGCAAACTTCTCAGCCTAAGTCCACTCGTAAATCCCAACAATTTTTTCCTAAGGGGACCTGTTGGGCATTTCAAGCCGGGAGAACATGTAACAGGTGTCAATACGAGCATGTCTGCTATATATAAGTGCGGCCAAGGTCACCCGGCCAGTCAATGCCGCTCCACAACCAACACCACCCCCAAACCCCGCTCATTTTCAACCACAAAATCCGCCAATGTTCGACCCACTACATGTAGTTTCCCTCATAAGTCAACCCTCAGTGACCCCGGTAAACCTGGAGAGCCTTAGGTTTTATCTTCAGGGGTATGATAAGTTGTTAGCAGATTTTCTTATTTCGGGTTTCAAGTACGGCTTTGGGGTTAACTTTTTCGGTGAACAATCCTCTTACGAAACTTCCAATTTTAAAAGCGCATATGATCACCCAGACGTCATAAGGGCTTAACTTCGGAAGGAACTCGAGGCAGGGAGAATTTCTGGTCCTTTTCGGGTTCCTCCATTTCCCGCTTTCCGTACTTCTCCTCTTGGGGTAGTTCCCAAAAAAACCCCTTCAGAATTTAGGCTAATTCACCATTTATCTTACCCTCCTGGAAAGTCTGTTAATGATTTTATCCCTAAGGAACTTACTACTGTGCACTATGCTACAATTGATGATGCCATTTCCATCATCAAAAAATGGGGCCAGGGTGTTACATGGCTAAAACCGACATTCAATCGGCTTTTCGGATTATACCCATTCACCCTAAAGATTTCAACTTATTGGGTATGCAGTGGGAGGGCTGTTATTATTTCGATCGCTGCCTTCCGATGGGATTAGCCATCTCGTGCAGTCTTTTCGAGAAGTTTAGTACGGCGCTGGAATGGATCGCTCGTAATGTTTTGCTCGCTTCCGCCGTTATTCATGTCTTAGACGACTTTTTATTTCTCGCCCCTTCATCTGCTAAGTGCCAGGCCGATCTCAAAGGGTTTCTTAAGTTATGTGACACCCTGGGAGTGCCAATCGCACATGACAAGACAATGGGTCCTTTTTCTTGTATTCAGTTTGTCGGAATTAGTCTCGATACTCTGGCCATGGAAGCTCGTTTGCCCCAGGATAAGATCGATAAGTGTAAACACCTACTAGAATCATTCCTTACGCGTCGTTCTGCGACACTTAGAGATTTTCAATCGCTCATTGGCTTTCTAAATATCGCATGTTCAGTCGTTGTTCCAGGGTGGGCTTTCCTTCGTCGCTTTATTGATGGTACCAAGGGCATTAATAAACCCCATCATCATATTAAGTTATCTATGGCCGTCAAAGCCGACTTGCAGACCTGGCTAACCTTCCTTGACCATTTTAATGGGAAATCATTTTTCTTACCTGACATATGGGAATCATCTCACAGCCTAGAGCTCTTTACGGATGTGGCAGGGTCTAAAGGTTATTGGGGTAATTTTGGTCATCATTGGTTTAACGGACAATGGCCCGAACGTTGGCATTCTTTAAATATCACCATTTTAGAACTTTTTCCAATTGTCTTAGCTCTATGTGTGTGGGGTTCTCATATGTCTAATAAACGCATTACTATTTTTACTGATAACGCCGCTTTAGTTGACGTTATTAACAAACAGACGTCAAAAGAGCCTAAAGTTATGGTGTTTATTTGCCATTTAGTTTTGACTTGCCTCAGGCATAATATCCTTTTTCGTGCCAAACACATTCCGGGTTTCTTAAATTTGCAAGCTTATTATCTGTCACGTTTTCAGGTGGAGGAATTCAAAGCTCTAAGGCCCGACGCGGACATATGCCCAACTCTTATCCCCGAGAACTTACTTCCACAGAGTTGGTTGCAAATTTGAACAACATGCTCTCGTCGGCGTTGTCGCCTCAGTCCCGGCAATCCTACCACAGGGCTTGGCATGTTTATACCCAATTTTCGGAGCGTTTCTGCGAAACCGCATCGCCCACCCTCCCCCTCGAGGCCACCTCGGTGGCGTTATTTATTTCGTATTTGACAGCTAAGAAGCTTGCGCATGCTACCATCTGTTCATATATCTCTGCACTTAGTTATGTTCACAAACTCAGGGGCCTTGCGGATCCCACGAAATCGTTTTTAATTTCAAAGCTATTGACCGCCCATAGGCGGTCTAACCCGCAGCTAGATGTCCGCCTTCCAATAACTCGTTCAGTTTTAAATAGCCTCGTTCGGTCCTTAGAGTTTACCAGTTCCTCGGCTTACCAACGTCTTTTATATTCAGCAATGTTTTTATCCGCCTTCTACGGATTTTTTCGCGTCGGGGAACTAGCGTTCAGGAGCGTGCGTGCCGGAGCTCCCGTGGTGCACTTTGATCAACTCACTTTTTTATTCGAAGCTGGTACGCCAGTTGTCGCAAAGATCACTATCAGACAATATAAACATAACCAGTCTCAACGACCATTTGATTTCCTTATCAAAAGAGCAACATCACAACCGTTTTGCCCAGTTAACGCATTACTTCAATTTTGCACTCTTCGGGGTCGCGCTCCTGGTCCTTTGTTTTGCATGCCAGACATTTCACCTATTTCTGTCAGGGAGTTCAATCAACAACTTCGCACTTCGTTATCTTTTTGTGGTCTCAACACGTCTCGTTACAAAGCTCACGGGTTCAGAATAGGGGCCGCTAGCCATGCCGCGTCAACTGGTCTTTCAGACGCTCAGATACGCCATCTTGGACGCTGGAAATCGGACGCTTTTAAATTTTATATTCGCCCAGATGCAATTTTGACGGCGTAACGTACCATTTTCTTAGGGACGCGATTTTTATAGTTTTCTTACAGTATTTTCATTCACGGCTCGAGTGGTTCAGACATGGGCTGTCACTCATCTGTCTGGAATGTCAATCTTGTAAGAGTATCGGTAATTGTATTTCCCGACTCGAGTGGTTCAGACATGGGCTGTCACTCACCCGTCGGGAATGTCTAACTGTAAGAGTATTGATACTAGCGTCTACAAGTGTTCACGATAGTCATTGTTTTCCCTAAGCTGTTCAGACATGGGCTGCAGCTATGTTCGCTTATGGTTCTTGGTCTCGAGATTCTTAATGTCGATTTTTTATTTTCATTTTAGCCTTGTTAAACTCTGGTTTAATAGAGTGTTGCGTTTCAGACATGGGCTGGCGCATTTAATTTTTTTTTTTAGGTCATGTACTGGTTAGGGTCTAGTTTGTCTTGTTGTGTTGCGTGCCAGACATGGGCTGGCGCATTTATGACGACTTTTGGATCGAGTCTGATTACTTGTTTTGCGTGTCAGACCTTCGCACGTATTATTATTATTTTTCTTCTTTCTCTTTCGTTCTTGCCAATGGCGCTAGTGGGGCTGCCACATCGGTGTGGCTTTCTGGCCCCTTAGGCCCCACCTGGTTAGTTGTTGACAAGCAAATCAATTTTTATAAATCATCGGGATTTTTGTTGAGCAATAAACAGCCACGCACCGTGGCCATTTTACTTCCAACGAAGTGTTTTATTCATTGCGTTCAATCGGATAATTTTTCTACGCCATTGGCAGGATAAAGAAAACTTCGGGTAAGGGCGCTGCATAAATGACGTTATTAAGATTACTTGATACAGCCCGGGTGCGCACAGAAATGACGTTTTTAAGATTACTTGATACAGCAAACTTGCACACACAAATGACGTTAATAAGATTACTTGATACAGCCCGCGCGCGAGCGCAAATGACGTTTTAAAGATTACGTGATAAAGCCCGCGTGCGCACACAAATGACGTTTTTGAAATTACTTGATACAGCCCACGTGAACACACAAATAATATTTTTAAGATTACTTGATTCAGCCCGCGTGCGTACACAAAGAAATTTTTGAAGATTTCTTGATACAGCCCACGTGCACTCACAAATGACCTTTTTAAGATTACTTTATACAGCCCGCGCGCGCACCCAAATGACGTTTTTAAGATTATTTGATACAGCGCGCGTGCGCACACAAATAACGTTTTAAAGATTTCTTGATACAGCGCGCGTGCGCATACAAATGAAGGTTTTAAAATTACTTGATAAAGCCCGCGTGCGCACACGAATAACGTTTTTAAAATTTCTTGATACAACCCGCGTGCGCACACAAATAAGGTTTTGAAATTTACTTGATACAGCGCGAGTGCGCACACAAATAACATTTTAAAGATTGCTTGAAATCACTTAATATAGCCCGCGTGTCGCAAACAAATAACGTTTTAAATATTTCTTGATACAATTTGCATGCGTGCACTAATTACATTTCTAAGGATATCTTGATATAGTTTGCGTGCGCACACTAATAACGTTTTTAAAATTTCTTGATACAGCCCGCATGCGAACACAAATAACGTTTTTAAGATTTCTTCAATACAGCCCGCGTGCGCACACAAATGATGTTTTAAAGATTTCTTGATACAGCAGCGCGTGCGCACACAAATAACGTTTTAAAGATTTCGTGATACAGCACGCGTCCGCACAAAAATAACATTTTTAAATTACTTGATACAGCCCGCGTGCGCAAACAAATAACGTTTTTAAAATTTCTCTGATACAGCCCGCGTGTGCACAAAAATATCGTTTTAAAGATTACTTGATGCAGCCCGCATGCGCAAACAAATAACGTTTCAAAGATTTGTTGATACAGCCCGCGTGCGCACACAAATAACGTTTTAAAGATTTCTTGATACAGCCCACGTGCGCACAAAAATGTCGTTTTTAAAATTACTTGATAAAGCCCGCGTGCGCACGCAAATAACGATTTTTAAGATTTCTTGACAGAGCCCGCATGCGCACACAAACGACGTTTTGATTGATTTCTTGATACAGCTCGCGTGTGCAAAGAAATGACACGTTTTAAAGATTTCTTGATAAAGCCCGCGAGCGTATACAAATAAATGTTTTAAAGATTTCTTGATACAGCCCGCGTGCGAACACAAATAACGTTTTAAAGATTTCTTGATACAGCCCACGTGCGAACACAAATGACGTTTTTAAAATTTCTCGATAAAGAACGCGTGCCAACACAAATTACGTTTTTAAAATCACATATGACGTTTTAAAGATTTCTTGATACAGCCCGCGTGCGCACACAAATTACGTTTTTAAGATTACTTGATAAAGCCCGCGTGCATACACAAATGACATTTTTAAAATTACTTGATAGAGCCTGCGTGCGCATACAAATGACGTTTTTAAGATTACTTGATACAGCCCACGTGCGCACACAAATAACGTTATAAAAGATTACTTGATAGAGCCCGCGTTCGCACACAAATGACGTTTTTAAAATTACTTGATACATTAATATAGCCCACGTGCGCACACAAATGACGTTTTTAACATTACTTGATATAATTGCATGTGTTTACTAATTACTTGTTACTTGATACAGTTTGCGTGCGCGCACTAATGATGTTTTTACAATTACTTGAGATACAAATGACATTTTTAAGATTACTTGATACAGCTGGGGTGCGCACACAAATGATGTTTTTAAGATTACTTGATACAGCAGGCGTGCGCACACAAATGACGTTTTAAAGATTAGTTGATACAGCACCGAGTCCGCACAAAAATGACATTTTTGAAATTACTTGATGCAGCCCGCATGCGCAAACAAATGACGCTTTCAAAGACTAGTTGATACAGCCCGCGTGCGCACAGCAAATAACGTTATAAAGATTACTAGATAGAGCCCACGTGCGCACATAAATGACGTTTTTGGAATTACTTGATAAAGCCCAGGTGCGCACACAAATGAGATTTTTAAGATTACTTGATATAGCCCACATGCGCACACAAACGACGTTTTTATTGATTACTTGATACAGCCCGCGTGTGCAAAGAAATGACATTTTTAAGATTACTTGATAAAGCCCGTGTGCGTACACAAATAAATGTCTTAAAGATTTCTTGATACAGCCCGCGTGCGCATAAAAATAACGTTTTTAAGATGTCTTGATACAGCCCGCGTGGGCACACAAATAACGTTTTAAAGATTTCTTGATACAGACCCGCGTGTGCACACAAATAACGTTTTAAAGATTTCTTGATACAGCCCGCGTGCGCACACAAATAACGTTTTAAAGATTTGTTGATACAGCCCGCGTGCGCACACAAATAACGTTTTAAAGATTTCTTGATACAGCACGCGTGCGCAAACAAATAACGTTTTAAAGATTATCTTGATACAGCCCGCGTGCGCACAAAAATGAAGTTTTTAAGATTACTTGATACAGCCCGCGTGCGCACACAAATGACGTTTTTAAAATTACTTGATACAGCCCGTGTGCGCACACAAATGAGGTTTTGAAGATTTACTTGATACAGCGCAGTGCGCATACAAATGACATTTTAAAGATTGTTTGAAATCACTTAATATAGTCCGCGTGTCCAAACAAATGACGTTTTAAATATTACTTGATACAATTTGCATGCGTGCACTAATTACCTTTCTACGGTAACTTGATATAGTTTGCGTGCGCGCACTAATGATGTTTTTACAATTAGTTGATACAGCGGGAACACAATTGACGTTTTTAAGATTACTTCAAACAGCTTGCGTGCGCACACAAATGATGTTTTAAAGATTACTTGATACAGCAGGCGTGCGCACACAAATTACTTTTTTAAGATCTCGTGATACAGCACGCGTCCGCACAAAAATGACATTTTTAAATTACTTGATACAGTCTGCGTGCGCAAACAAATGACGTTTTTAAAATTACTCTATACAGCCCGCGTGTGCACAAAAATGTCGTTTTAACGATTACTTGATGCAGCCCGCATGCGCAAACCAATGACGTTTCAAAGATTAGTTGATACAGCCCGCGTGCGCACAGAAATGACGTTTTAAAGACTACTTGATACAGCCCACGTGCGCATAAAAATGTCGTTTTTGGAATTACTTGATAAAGTCCGCGTGCGCACGCAAATGAGATTTTTAAGATTACTTGACAGAGCCCGCATGCGCACACAAACGACGTTTTGATTGTTACTTGATACAGTTCGCGTGTGCAAAGAAATGACACTTTTAAGATTACTTGATAAAGCCCCCGAGCGTATACAAATAAATGTTTTAAGTTTTTTGATACAGTCTACGTGCGCACACAAATAACGTTTTAAAGATTTCTTGATACAGCCCGCGTGCGCACACAAATAACGTTTTAAAGATTTCTTGATACAGCGCGCGTGCGCACACAAATAACGTTTTAAAGATTTCTTGATACAGCCCGCGTGCGCACACAAATAACGTTTTAAAGATTTCTTGATACAGCCCGCGTGCGCACACAAATAACGTTTTAAAGATTTCTTGATACAGCGCGCGTGCGCACACAAATAACGTTTTAAAGATTTCTTGATACAGCCCGCGTGCGCACACAAATAACGTTTTAAAGATTTCTTGATACAGCCCGCGTGCGCACACAAATAACGTTTTAAAGATTTCTTGATACAGCCCGCGTGCGCACACAAATAACGTTTTAAAGATTTCTTGATACAGCCCGCGTGCGCACACAAATAACGTTTTAAAGATTTCTTGATACAGCCCGCGTGCGCACACAAATAACGTTTTAAAGATTTCTTGATACAGCCCGCGTGCGCACACAAATAACGTTTTAAAGATTTCTTGATACAGCCCGCGTGCGCACACAAATAACGTTTTAAAGATTTCTTGATACAGCCCGCGTGCGCACACGAATGACGTTTTTAAAATTACTTGATACAATCCGTGTGCGCACACAAATGAGGTTTTGAAATTTACTTGATACAGCGCGAGTGCGCACACAAATGACATTTAAAGATTGCTTGAAATCACTTAATATAGTCCGCGTGTCCAAACAAATGACGTTTTAAATATTACTTGATACAATTTGCATGCGTGCACTAATTACCTTTCTACGGTAACTTGATATAGTTTGCGTGCGCGCACTAATGATGTTTTTACAATTACTTGATGCGAACACAATTGACGTTTTTAAGATTACTTCAAACAGCTTGCGTGCGCACACAAATGATGTTTTAAAGATTACTTGATACAGCAGGCGTGCGCACACAAATTACGTTCTTAAGATCTCGTGATACAGCACGCGTCCGCACAAAAATGACATTTTTAAATTACTTGATGCAGCCCGCATGCGCAAACCAATGACGTTTCAAAGATTAGTTGATACAGCCCGCGTGCGCACAGAAATGACGTTTTTAGATTACTGATACAGCCCACGTGCGCATAAAAATGTCGTTTTTGGAATAACTTGATAAAGTCCTGGTGCGCACGCAAATGAGATTTTTAAGATTACTTGACAGAGCCCGCATGCGCACACAAACGACGTTTTGATTGTTACTTGATACAGGTCGCGTGTGCAAAGAAATGACACTTTTAAGATTACTTGATAAAGCCCCCGAGCGTATACAAATAAATGTTTTAAGTTTTTTGATACAGTCTACGTGCGCACACAAATAACGTTTTAAAGATTTCTTGATACAGCCCGCGTGCGCACACAAATAACGTTTTAAAGATTTCTTGATACAGCCCGCGTGCGCACACAAATAACGTTTTAAAGATTTCTTGATACAGCCCGCGTGCGCACACAAATAACGTTTTAAAGATTTCTTGATACAGCCCGCGTGCGCATACAAATAACGTTTTAAAGATTTCTTGATACAGCCCGCGTGCGCACACAAATAACGTTTTAAAGATTTCTTGATACAGCCCGCGTGCGCATACAAATGAAGGTATTAAAATTACTTGATACAGCCCGCGTGCGCACACGAATGACGTTTTTAAAATTACTTGATACAATCCGTGTGCGCACACAAATAAGGTTTTGAAATTTCCTTGATACAGCGCGAGTGCGCACACAAATGACATTTTAAAGATTGCTTGAAATCACTTAATATAGTCCGCGTGTCCAAACAAATGACGTTTTAAATATTACTTGATACAATTTGCATGCGTGCACTAATTACCTTTCTACGGTAACTTGATATAGTTTGCGTGCGCGCACTAATGATGTTTTTACAATTACTTGATACGAACACAATTGACGTTTTTAAGATTACTTCAAACAGCTTGCGTGCGCACACAAATGATGTTTTAAAGATTACTTGATACAGCAGGCGTGCGCACACAAATTACGTTTTTAAGATCTCGTGATACAGCACGCGTCCGCACAAAAATGACATTTTTAAATTACTTGATACAGTCTGCGTGCGCAAACAAATGACGTTTTTAAAATTACTCTATACAGCCCGCGTGTGCACAAAAAAGTCGTTTTAACGATTACTTGATGCAGCCCGCATGCGCAAACCAATGACGTTTCAAAGATTAGTTGATACAGCCCGCGTGCGCACAGAAATGACGTTTTTTGATACAGCCCACGTGCGCATAAAAATGTCGTTTTTGGAATTACTTGATAAAGTCCGCGTGCGCACGCAAATGAGATTTTTAAGATTACTTGACAGAGCCCGCATGCGCACACAAACGACGTTTTGATTGTTACTTGATACAGTTCGCGTGTGCAAAGAAATGACACTTTTAAGATTACTTGATAAAGCCCCCGAGCGTATACAAATAAATGTTTTAAGTTTTTTGATACAGTCTACGTGCGCACACAAATAACGTTTTAAAGATTTCTTGATACAGCCCGCGTGCGCACACAAATAACGTTTTAAAGATTTCTTGATACAGCGCGCGTGCGCACACAAATAACGTTTTAAAGATTTCTTGATACAGCCCGCGTGCGCACACAAATAACGTTTTAAAGATTTCTTGATACAGCCCGCGTGCGCACACAAATAACGTTTTAAAGATTTCTTGATACAGCGCGCGTGCGCACACAAATAACGTTTTAAAGATTTCTTGATACAGCCCGCGTGCGCACACAAATAACGTTTTAAAGATTTCTTGATACAGCCCGCGTGCGCACACAAATAACGTTTTAAAGATTTCTTGATACAGCGCGCGTGCGCACACAAATAACGTTTTAAAGATTTCTTGATACAGCCCGCGTGCGCACACAAATAACGTTTTAAAGATTTCTTGATACAGCCCGCGTGCGCACACAAATAACGTTTTAAAGATTTCTTGATACAGCCCGCGTGCGCACACAAATAACGTTTTAAAGATTTCTTGATACAGCCCGCGTGCGCACACAAATAACGTTTTAAAGATTTCTTGATACAGCCCGCGTGCGCACACAAATAACGTTTTAAAGATTTCTTGATACAGCCCGCGTGCGCACACAAATAACGTTTTAAAGATTTCTTGATACAGCGCGCGTGCGCACACAAATAACGTTTTAAAGATTTCTTGATGCAGCCCGCGTGCGCACACAAATAACGTTTTAAAGATTTCTTGATACAGCCCGCGTGCGCACACAAATAACGTTTTAAAGATTTCTTGATACAGCCCGCGTGCGCACACAAATAACGTTTTAAAGATTTCTTGATACAGCGCGCGTGCGCACACAAATAACGTTTTAAAGATTTCTTGATACAGCGCGCGTGCCTACACTAATAACGTTTTAAAGATTTCTTGATACAGCGCGCGTGCGCACAAAAATAACGTTTTAAAGATTTCTTGATACAGCGCGCGTGCGCACACAAATAACGTTTTAAAGATTTCTTGATACAGCCCGCGTGCGCACACAAATAACGTTTTAAAGATTTCTTGATACAGCCCGCGTCGCACACAAATAACGTTTTAAAGATTTCTTGATACAGCGCGCGTGCCTACACAAATAACGTTTTAAAGATTTCTTGATACAGCGCGCGTGCGCACACAAATAACCTTTTAAAGATTTCTTGATACAGCGCGCGTGCATACACAAATAACGTTTTAAAGATTTCTTGATACAGCCCGCGTGCGCACACAAATAACGTTTTAAAGATTTCTTGATACAGCCCGCGTGCGCACACAAATAACGTTTTAAAGATTTCTTGATACAGCCCGCGTGCGCACACAAATAACGTTTTAAAGATTTCTTGATACAGCCCGCGTGCGCATACAAATAACGTTTTAAAGATTTCTTGATACAGCCCGCGTGCGCACACAAATAACGTTTTAAAGATTTCTTGATACAGCCCGCGTGCGCATACAAATAACGTTTTAAAGATTTCTTGATACAGCCCGCGTGCGCACACAAATAACGTTTTAAAGATTTCTTGATACAGCCCGCGTGCGCACACAAATAACGTTTTAAAGATTTCTTGATACAGCCCGCGTGCGCATACAAATGAAGGTATTAAAATTACTTGATACAGCCCGCGTGCGCACACGAATGACGTTTTTAAAATTACTTGATACAATCCGTGTGAGCACACAAATGAGGTTTTGAAATTTACTTGATACAGCGCGAGTGCGCACACAAATGACATTTTAAAGATTGCTTGAAATCACTTAATATAGTCCGCGCGTCCAAACAAATGACGTTTTAAATATTACTTGATACAATTTGCATGCGTGCACTAATTACCTTTCTACGGTAACTTGATATAGTTTGCGTGCGCGCACTAATGATGTTTTTACAATTACTTGATGCGAACACAATTGACGTTTTTAAGATTACTTCAAACAGCTTGCGTGCGCACACAAATGATGTTTTAAAGATTACTTGATACAGCAGGCGTGCGCACACAAATTACGTTTTTAAGATCTCGTGATACAGCACGCGTCCGCACAAAAATGACATTTTTAAATTACTTGATGCAGCCCGCATGCGCAAACCAATGACGTTTCAAAGATTAGTTGATACAGCCCGCGTGCGCACAGAAATGACGTTTTTTGATACAGCCCACGTGCGCATAAAAATGTCGTTTTTGGAATAACTTGATAAAGTCCTGGTGCGCACGCAAATGAGATTTTTAAGATTACTTGACAGAGCCCGCATGCGCACACAAACGACGTTTTGATTGTTACTTGATACAGTTCGCGTGTGCAAAGAAATGACACTTTTAAGATTACTTGATAAAGCCCCCGAGCGTATACAAATAAATGTTTTAAGTTTTTTGATACAGTCTACGTGCGCACACAAATAACGTTTTAAAGATTTCTTGATACAGCCCGCGTGCGCACACAAATAACGTTTTAAAGATTTCTTGATACAGCCCGCGTGCGCACACAAATAACGTTTTAAAGATTTCTTGATACAGCCCGCGTGCGCACACAAATAACGTTTTAAAGATTTCTTGATACAGCCCGCGTGCGCACACAAATAACGTTTTAAAGATTTCTTGATACAGCCCGCGTGCGCACACAAATAACGTTTTAAAGATTTCTTGATACAGCCTGCGTGCGCATACAAATGAAGGTATTAAAATTACTTGATACAGCCCGCGTGCGCACACGAATGACGTTTTTAAAATTACTTGATACAATCCGTGTGCGCACACAAATGAGGTTTTGAAATTTACTTGATACAGCGCGAGTGCGCACACAAATGACATTTTAAAGATTGCTTGAAATCACTTAATATAGTCCGCGTGTCCAAACAAATGACGTTTTAAATATTACTTGATACAATTTGCATGCGTGCACTAATTACCTTTCTACGGTAACTTGATATAGTTTGCGTGCGCGCACTAATGATGTTTTTACAATTACTTGATACGAACACAATTGACGTTTTTAAGATTACTTCAAACAGCTTGCGTGCGCACACAAATGATGTTTTAAAGATTACTTTATACAGCAGGCGTGCGCACACAAATTACGTTTTTAAGATCTCGTGATACAGCACGTGTCCGCACAAAAATGACATTTTTAAATTACTTGATACAGTCTGCGTGCGCAAACAAATGACGTTTTTAAAATTACTCTATACAGCCCGCGTGTGCACAAAAATGTCGTTTTAACGATTACTTGATGCAGCCCGCATGCGCAAACCAATGACGTTTCAAAGATTAGTTGATACAGCCCGCGTGCGCACAGAAATGACGTTTTTTGATACAGCCCACGTGCGCATAAAAATGTCGTTTTTGGAATTACTTGATAAAGTCCGCGTGCGCACGCAAATGAGATTTTAAAGATTACTTGACAGAGCCCGCATGCGCACACAAACGACGTTTTGATTGTTACTTGATACAGTTCGCGTGTGCAAAGAAATGACACTTTTAAGATTACTTGATAAAGCCCCCGAGCGTATACAAATAAATGTTTTAAGTTTTTTGATACAGTCTACGTGCGCACACAAATAACGTTTTAAAGATTTCTTGATACAGCCCGCGTGCGCACACAAATAACGTTTTAAAGATTTCTTGATACAGCGCGCGTGCGCACACAAATAACGTTTTAAAGATTTCTTGATACAGCCCGCGTGCGCACACAAATAACCTTTTAAAGATTTCTTGATACAGCCCGCGTGCGCACACAAATAACGTTTTAAAGATTTCTTGATACAGCGCGCGTGCGCACACAAATAACGTTTTAAAGATTTCTTGATACAGCCCGCGTGCGCACACAAATAACGTTTTAAAGATTTCTTGATACAGCCCGCGTGCGCACACAAATAACGTTTTAAAGATTTCTTGATACAGCGCGCGTGCGCACACAAATAACGTTTTAAAGATTTCTTGATACAGCCCGCGTGCGCACACAAATAACGTTTTCAAGATTTCTTGATACAGCCCGCGTGCGCACACAAATAACGTTTTAAAGATTTCTTGATACAGCCCGCGTGCGCACACAAATAACGTTTTAAAGATTTCTTGATACAGCCCGCGTGCGCACACAAATAACGTTTTAAAGATTTCTTGATACAGCCCGCGTGCGCACACAAATAACGTTTTAAAGATTTCTTGATACAGCCCGCGTGCGCACACAAATAACGTTTTAAAGATTTCTTGATACAGCCCCCGTGCGCATACAAATAACGTTTTAAAGATTTCTTGATACAGCCCGCGTGCGCACACAAATAACGTTTTAAAGATTTCTTGATACAGCCCGCGTGCGCACACAAATAACGTTTTAAAGATTTCTTGATACAGCCCGCGTGCGCATACAAATGAAGGTATTAAAATTACTTGATACAGCCCGCGTGCGCACACTATTACTTGATGCGAACACAATTGACGTTTTTAAGATTACTTCAAACAGCTTGCGTGCGCACACAAATGATGTTTTAAAGATTACTTGATACAGCAGGCGTGCGCACACAAATTACGTTTTTAAGATCTCGTGATACAGCACGCGTCCGCACAAAAATGACATTTTTAAATCACTTGATACAGTCTGCGTGCGCAAACAAATGACGTTTTTAAAATTACTCTATACAGCCCGCGTGTGCACAAAAATGTCGTTTTAACGATTACAGCCCGAGTGCGCACACAAATGACGTTTCTTGATACAGCCCACGTGCGCATAAAAATGTCGTTTTTGGAATTATTTGATAAAGTCCGCGTGCGCACGCAAATGAGATTTTTAAGATTACTTGACAGAGCCCGCATGCGCACACAAACGACGTTTTGATTGTTACTTGATACAGTTCGCGTGTGCAAAGAAATGACACTTTTAAGATTACTTGATAAAGCCCCCGAGCGTATACAAATAAATGTTTTAAGATTTCTTGATACAGTCTACGTGCGAACACAAATGACGTTTTTAAGATTACTTGATACAGCCCACGTGCGAACACAAATGACGTTTTTAAAATTACGTGATAAAGAACGCGTGCCAACACAAATTACGTTTTTAAAATCACATATGACGTTTTAAAGATTACTTGATAAAGCGCGCGTGCATACACAAATGACATTTTTAAAATTACTTGATAGAGCCTGCGTGCGCATACAAATGACATTTTTAAGATTACTTGATACAGCCGGGGTGCGCACACAAATGATGTTTTTAAGATTACTTGATACAGCCCGCGTGCGCACACCAATGACGTTTTTAAGATTAGTTGATACAGCCCGAGTTCGCACACAAATGACGTTTTTGAAATTACTTGATACAGTCCGCGTGTGCAAACAAATGACGTTTTTAAGATTATTTGATACAGCCCGCGTGTGCACAAAAATTACGTTTTTAAGATTACTTGATACAACCCGCGTGCACACACAAATGACGTTTTTAAAATTACTTGATATAGCCCGCGTGCGCACACCAATGACGTTTTTAAGATTACTTGATACAGCCCACGTGCGCATAAGAATGACGTTTTTGAAATTACTTAATAAAGTCCGCGTGTGCAAACAAATGACGTTTAAAGACTACTTGATACAGCCCGCGTGCGCGCACAAAAGAGAGTTTTAAGATTACTTGATACAGCCCGTGTCCGCACACAAATGACGTTTTTAAGTTTTTTTGATACAGCCTTAATGCCAACACAAATGACGTTGTTAAGATTACTTGATACAGCCCACGTGCGCACACAAATGACGTTTTTAAGATTAGTTGATACAGCCCAGGTGCACACACAAGCGGAGTTTTGATGATTACTTGATACAGTTCGCGTGTGCAAACAAATGACAATTTTAAGATTACTTCAAACAGCGTGGGTGCGCACAGAAATGACGTTTCTAAGATTACTTGATAAGCATACGTGCGAGCACAAATGATGTTTTTAAGGTTACTTGATACCGCACGCGTGCGCACACAAATGTCGTTTTTTAGATCACCTGATATAACACGCGTGCGAATACAATTGATGTTTTTAAGATTACTTGATATAACCCGCGTGCGCACACAAATGACATTTTTAAAGATATTTGATACAGCCCGCGTGGGCAAAGAAATGCCATTTTTAAAATTACTTGATACAGTTTGCGTGCGCAAACAAATGACGTTTTTAAGATCACTTGATATAACCCGCGTGCGCACACAAATGACATTTTTAAAGATACTTTATACAGACCGCCTGCGCACACAAATGCTGTTTTTAAGATTACTTGATACAGACCGCGTGTGCTTGCAAATGTCGTTTTAAAAAATTATTTGAAACAGCCCACGTGCGCACATCAATGACGTTTTAAAGATTAGTTGATACAGTCCGCGTACCCACACAAATGACGTTTTTGAAATTACTCGATACAGTCCGCGTGTGCAAACAAATGACGGTTTTTAAGATTACTAGATAAAGCCCGCGTTCGCAAACAAATTACGTTTTTAAGAATACTTGATACAGCCCGTGTGTGAACACAAATGACGTTTTTAAGATAACTTGATACAGCCCGTGTGCGTACACAAATGACGTCTTAAAGACTACTTGATACAGCCCGTGTGCGCGCACATATGACGTTTTTAAGATTACTTGATAAAACGCGCGTGCGTGCATAAATGACATTTTTAAAATTACTTGATACAGCCCGCGTGCTCGCACAATTGACGTTTGTAACATTATTTCAAACAGCTTGCGTGTGCAAACAAATGACGTTTTAAAGACTACTTGATACCGCAAGCGTGCGCACACAAATGTCGTTTTTGAGATCACCTGATACAACACGCGTGCGAATACAATTTATGTTTTTAAGATTACTTGATATAAACCGCGTGCGCACACAAATGACATTTTTAAAGATATTTGATACAGCCCGCGTGGGTAAAGAAATGACATTTTTAAAATTACTTGATACAGTTTGCGTGCGCAAACAAATGACGTTTTTAAGATTACTAGATAAAGCCCGCGTTCGCAGACAAATTACGTTTTTAAGAATACTTGATACAGCCCGTGTGTGAACAAAAATGACGTTTTTAAGATAACTTGATAAAACTCGTGTACACACAAATGACATTTTTTTGTTACTTGATACAGCCCGCGTGCGCACACAAATGATTTTTTTAAGATTACTTGATACAGACCACGGGTGCACACAAATGCCATTTTAAAGATTACTTGATACAGCCCGCGTGCGCACACAAATGATGTTTTTGAAATTACTTGACACAGTCCGCGTGTGCAAGCAAATGACGTCTTTAAGATTTTTTGATACAGACCGCGTGCGTACACAAATAAATTTTTTAAGATTTGTTGATACATCCAACTTGCGCGCGCAAATGACGTTTGAAAGATAACTAGATACCGCTTGCGTTCGCACACAAATGACGTTTTTAATATTACTTGATATAGCGCACGTGCGTACACAAATGACGTTTTTAAGATTACTTGATACAGCCCGTGTTTGCACAACATTGACGTTTTAAGATAACTTGATACAGCCCGTGTGCGTACACAAATGACGTTTTTAAGAATACTTGATAAAACCCGCGTTCGTGCATAAATGATATTTTTTAAAATTACTTGATACAGCCCACATGCGCACACAAATGAGAGTTTTAAGATTACTTGATACAGCCTACGTTCGCACACAAATGACGGTTTTAAAATTACTTGATACAGCCCGCGTGTGCACACAAATAAGTTATTTAAGACTTCTTGATACAGTCCTGGTGTGCACAAAAATGACGTTTTAAAGATTATTTGTTCAGTCCGCGTGTGCCCGCAAATAACGTTTGTAATATTAATTGATACACTTTAAATGTCCACACAAATGACGTTTTTAACATTACTTGATACATCTCGTGTGTGCACACAAATGACGTTTTTAATATTACTTGATATAGCCCACGTGCGCACACAAATGACGTTTTCAAGATTACTTGATACACCCCGCGTGCGCACACAAATTTCGTTTTTAAAATTACTTGATACAGCCCACGTACGCACACCAATGACGTTTTTAATATTACTTGATATAGCCTACGTGCGCACACAAATGATGTTTTTAAGATTACTTAATACAGCCCGTGTGTGCACACAAATGACGTCTTAAAGACTACTTGATACAGCCCGTGTGCGCGCACAAATGACGTTTTTAAGATTACTTGATAAAACGCGCATGTGTGCATAAATGACATTTTTTAAATTACTTGATACAGCCCGCGTGCGCGCACAAATGACGTTTAAAGACTACTTGATAGAGCCCGCATGCGCGCACAAATGAGATTTCCCGCCCTATTTTGGGCCCTTTTTTGATGGGTTTTTGGCTTTATTGTAAAAGGTGTGAATTTCGAATCACTTAAAAGGGTGTGGAAATTAATCAGTGCACCCTGGGGATTCGAATAAAACCATTTATAACCATTTGAAAAAGTTGAAATGTTTTCCCGCCCTATTTTGGGCCCTTTTTTGATGGGTTTTTGGCTTTATTGTCAAAGGTGTGAATTTCGAATCACTTAAAAGGGTGTGGAAATTAATCAGTGCACCCTGGGGATTCGAATAAAACCATTTATAACCATTTGAAAAAGTTGAAATGATTTCCCGCCCTATTTTGGGCCCTTTTTTGATGGGTTTTTGGCTTTATTGTCAAAGGTGTGAATTTCGAATCACTTAAAAGGGTGTGGAAATTAATCAGTGCACCCTGGGGATTCGAATAAAACCATTTATAACCATTTGAAAAAGTTGAAATGTTTTCCCGCCCTATTTTGGGCCCTTTTTTGATGGGTTTTTGGCTTTATTGTCAAAGGTGTGAATTTCGAATCACTTAAAAGGGTGTGGAAATTAATCAGTGCACCCTGGGGATTCGAATAAAACCATTTATAACCATTTGAAAAAGTTGAAATGATTTCCCGCCCTATTTTGGGCCCTTTTTTGATGGGTTTTTGGCTTTATTGTCAAAGGTGTGAATTTCGAATCACTTAAAAGGGTGTGGAAATTAATCAGTGCACCCTGGGGATTCGAATAAAACCATTTATAACCATTTGAAAAAGTTGAAATGATTTCCCGCCCTATTTTGGGTCCTTTTTTGATGGGTTTTTGGCTTTATTGTCAAAGGTGTGAATTTCGAATCACTTAAAAGGGTGTGGAAATTAATCAGTGCACCCTGGGGATTCGAATAAAACCATTTATAACCATTTGAAAAAGTTGAAATGATTTCCCGCCCTATTTTGGGCCCTTTTTTGATGGGTTTTTGGCTTTATTGTCAAAGGTGTGAATTTCGAATCACTTAAAAGGGTGTGGAAATTAATCAGTGCACCCTGGGGATTCGAATAAAACCATTTATAACCATTTGAAAAAGTTGAAATGATTTCCCGCCCTATTTTGGGTCCTTTTTTGATGGGTTTTTGGCTTTATTGTCAAAGGTGTGAATTTCGAATCACTTAAAAGGGTGTGGAAATTAATCAGTGCACCCTGGGGATTCGAATAAAACCATTTATAACCATTTGAAAAAGTTGAAATGTTTTCCCGCCCTATTTTGGGCCCTTTTTTGATGGGTTTTTGGCTTTATTGTCAAAGGTGTGAATTTCGAATCACTTAAAAGGGTGTGGAAATTAATCAGTGCACCCTGGGGATTCGAATAAAACCATTTATAACCATTTGAAAAAGTTGAAATGTTTTCCCGCCCTATTTTGGGCCCTTTTTTGATGGGTTTTTGGCTTTATTGTCAAAGGTGTGAATTTCGAATCACTTAAAAGGGTGTGGAAATTAATCAGTGCACCCTGGGGATTCGAATAAAACCATTTATAACCATTTGAAAAAGTTGAAATGATTTCCCGCCCTATTTTGGGTCCTTTTTTGATGGGTTTTTGGCTTTATTGTCAAAAGTGTGAATTTCGAATCACTTAAAAGGGTGTGGAAATTAATCAGTGCACCCTGGGGATTCGAATAAAACCATTTATAACCATTTGAAAAAGTTGAAATGATTTCCCGCCCTATTTTGGGCCCTTTTTTGATGGGTTTTTGGCTTTATTGTCAAAGGTGTGAATTTCGAATCACTTAAAAGGGTGTGGAAATTAATCAGTGCACCCTGGGGATTCGAATAAAACCATTTATAACCATTTGAAAAAGTTGAAATGTTTTCCCGCCCTATTTTGGGTCCTTTTTTGATGGGTTTTTGGCTTTATTGTCAAAGGTGTGAATTTCGAATCACTTAAAAGGGTGTGGAAATTAATCAGTGCACCCTGGGGATTCGAATAAAACCATTTATAACCATTTGAAAAAGTTGAAATGATTTCCCGCCCTATTTTGGGCTCTTTTTTGATGGGTTTTTGGCTTTATTGTCAAAGGTGTGAATTTCGAATCACTTAAAAGGGTGTGGAAATTAATCAGTGCACCCTGGGGATTCGAATAAAACCATTTATAACCATTTGAAAAAGTTGAAATGTTTTCCCGCCCTATTTTGGGTCCTTTTTTGATGGGTTTTTGGCTTTATTGTCAAAGGTGTGAATTTCGAATCACTTAAAAGGGTGTGGAAATTAATCAGTGCACCCTGGGGATTCGAATAAAACCATTTATAACCATTTGAAAAAGTTGAAATGATTTCCCGCCCTATTTTGGGTCCTTTTTTGATGGGTTTTTGGCTTTATTGTCAAAGGTGTGAATTTCGAATCACTTAAAAGGGTGTGGAAATTAATCAGTGCACCCTGGGGATTCGAATAAAACCATTTATAACCATTTGAAAAAGTTGAAATGATTTCCCGCCCTATTTTGGGCCCTTTTTTGATGGGTTTTTGGCTTTATTGTCAAAGGTGTGAATTTCGAATCACTTAAAAGGGTGTGGAAATTAATCAGTGCACCCTGGGGATTCGAATAAAACCATTTATAACCATTTGAAAAAGTTGAAATGTTTTCCCGCCCTATTTTGGGCCCTTTTTTGATGGGTTTTTGGCTTTATTGTCAAAGGTGTGAATTTCGAATCACTTAAAAGGGTGTGGAAATTAATCAGTGCACCCTGGGGATTCGAATAAAA
This sequence comes from Oculina patagonica, assembly GCF_052425735.1. NCBI lineage: Eukaryota > Metazoa > Cnidaria > Anthozoa > Scleractinia > Oculinidae > Oculina > Oculina patagonica. The sequence continues at coordinate 20,421,157 of NC_135765.1, forward strand.
CCATTTATAACCATTTGAAAAAGTTGAAATGATTTCCCGCCCTATTTTGGGTCCCTTTTTGATGGGTTTTTGGCTTTATTGTCAAAGGTGTGAATTTCGAATCACTTAAAAGGGTGTGGAAATTAATCAGTGCACCCTGGGGATTCGAATAAAACCATTTATAACCATTTGAAAAAGTTGAAATGATTTCCCGCCCTATTTTGGGTCCTTTTTTGATGGGTTTTTGGCTTTATTGTCAAAGGTGTGAATTTCGAATCACTTAAAAGGGTGTGGAAATTAATCAGTGCACCCTGGGGATTCGAATAAAACCATTTATAACCATTTGAAAAAGTTGAAATGATTTCCCGCCCTATTTTGGGCCCTTTTTTGATGGGTTTTTGGCTTTATTGTCAAAGGTGTGAATTTCGAATCACTTAAAAGGGTGTGGAAATTAATCAGTGCACCCTGGGGATTCGAATAAAACCATTTATAACCATTTGAAAAAGTTGAAATGATTTCCCGCCCTATTTTGGGCCCTTTTTTGATGGGTTTTTGGCTTTATTGTCAAAGGTGTGAATTTCGAATCACTTAAAAGGGTGTGGAAATTAATCAGTGCACCCTGGGGATTCGAATAAAACCATTTATAACCATTTGAAAAAGTTGAAATGATTTCCCGCCCTATTTTGGGTCCTTTTTTGATGGGTTTTTGGCTTTATTGTCAAAGGTGTGAATTTCGAATCACTTAAAAGGGTGTGGAAATTAATCAGTGCACCCTGGGGATTCGAATAAAACCATTTATAACCATTTGAAAAAGTTGAAATGTTTTCCCGCCCTATTTTGGGCCCTTTTTTGATGGGTTTTTGGCTTTATTGTCAAAGGTGTGAATTTCGAATCACTTAAAAGGGTGTGGAAATTAATCAGTGCACCCTGGGGATTCGAATAAAACCATTTATAACCATTTGAAAAAGTTGAAATGTTTTCCCGCCCTATTTTGGGCCCTTTTTTGATGGGTTTTTGGCTTTATTGTCAAAAGTGTGAATTTCGAATCACTTAAAAGGGTGTGGAAATTAATCAGTGCACCCTGGGGATTCGAATTAAACCATTTATAACCATTTGAAAAAGTTGAAATGATTTCCCGCCCTATTTTGGGCCCTTTTTTGATGGGTTTTTGGCTTTATTGTCAAAGGTGTGAATTTCGAATCACTTAAAAGGGTGTGGAAATTAATCAGTGCACCCTGGGGATTCGAATAAAACCATTTATAACCATTTGAAAAAGTTGAAATGATTTCCCGCCCTATTTTGGGTCCTTTTTTGATGGGTTTTTGGCTTTATTGTCAAAGGTGTGAATTTCGAATCACTTAAAAGGGTGTGGAAATTAATCAGTGCACCCTGGGGATTCGAATAAAACCATTTATAACCATTTGAAAAAGTTGAAATGATTTCCCGCCCTATTTTGGGTCCTTTTTTGATGGGTTTTTGGCTTTATTGTCAAAGGTGTGAATTTCGAATCACTTAAAAGGGTGTGGAAATTAATCAGTGCACCCTGGGGATTCGAATAAAACCATTTATAACCATTTGAAAAAGTTGAAATGATTTCCCGCCCTATTTTGGGCCCTTTTTTGATGGGTTTTTGGCTTTATTGTCAAAGGTGTGAATTTCGAATCACTTAAAAGGGTGTGGAAATTAATCAGTGCACCCTGGGGATTCGAATAAAACCATTTATAACCATTTGAAAAAGTTGAAATGTTTTCCCGCCCTATTTTGGGCCCTTTTTTGATGGGTTTTTGGCTTTATTGTCAAAGGTGTGAATTTCGAATCACTTAAAAGGGTGTGGAAATTAATCAGTGCACCCTGGGGATTCGAATAAAACCATTTATAACCATTTGAAAAAGTTGAAATGATTTCCCGCCCTATTTTGGGTCCTTTTTTGATGGGTTTTTGGCTTTATTGTCAAAGGTGTGAATTTCGAATCACTTAAAAGGGTGTGGAAATTAATCAGTGCACCCTGGGGATTCGAATAAAACCATTTATAACCATTTGAAAAAGTTGAAATGATTTCCCGCCCTATTTTGGGTCCTTTTTTGATGGGTTTTTGGCTTTATTGTCAAAGGTGTGAATTTCGAATCACTTAAAAGGGTGTGGAAATTAATCAGTGCACCCTGGGGATTCGAATAAAACCATTTATAACCATTTGAAAAAGTTGAAATGATTTCCCGCCCTATTTTGGGCCCTTTTTTGATGGGTTTTTGGCTTTATTGTCAAAGGTGTGAATTTCGAATCACTTAAAAGGGTGTGGAAATTAATCAGTGCACCCTGGGGATTCGAATAAAACCATTTATAACCATTTGAAAAAGTTGAAATGATTTCCCGCCCTATTTTGGGCCCTTTTTTGATGGGTTTTTGGCTTTATTGTCAAAGGTGTGAATTTCGAATCACTTAAAAGGGTGTGGAAATTAATCAGTGCACCCTGGGGATTCGAATAAAACCATTTATAACCATTTGAAAAAGTTGAAATGATTTCCCGCCCTATTTTGGGTCCTTTTTTGATGGGTTTTTGGCTTTATTGTCAAAGGTGTGAATTTCGAATCACTTAAAAGGGTGTGGAAATTAATCAGTGCACCCTGGGGATTCGAATAAAACCATTTATAACCATTTGAAAAAGTTGAAATGATTTCCCGCCCTATTTTGGGTCCTTTTTTGATGGGTTTTTGGCTTTATTGTCAAAGGTGTGAATTTCGAATCACTTAAAAGGGTGTGGAAATTAATCAGTGCACCCTGGGGATTCGAATAAAACCATTTATAACCATTTGAAAAAGTTGAAATGATTTCCCGCCCTATTTTGGGCCCTTTTTTGATGGGTTTTTGGCTTTATTGTCAAAGGTGTGAATTTCGAATCACTTAAAAGGGTGTGGAAATTAATCAGTGCACCCTGGGGATTCGAATAAAACCATTTATAACCATTTGAAAAAGTTGAAATGTTTTCCCGCCCTATTTTGGGCCCTTTTTTGATGGGTTTTTGGCTTTATTGTCAAAGGTGTGAATTTCGAATCACTTAAAAGGGTGTGGAAATTAATCAGTGCACCCTGGGGATTCGAATAAAACCATTTATAACCATTTGAAAAAGTTGAAATGATTTCCCGCCCTATTTTGGGCCCTTTTTTGATGGGTTTTTGGCTTTATTGTCAAAGGTGTGAATTTCGAATCACTTAAAAGGGTGTGGAAATTAATCAGTGCACCCTGGGGATTCGAATAAAACCATTTATAACCATTTGAAAAAGTTGAAATGATTTCCCGCCCTATTTTGGGCCCTTTTTTGATGGGTTTTTGGCTTTATTGTCAAAGGTGTGAATTTCGAATCACTTAAAAGGGTGTGGAAATTAATCAGTGCACCCTGGGGATTCGAATAAAACCATTTATAACCATTTGAAAAAGTTGAAATGATTTCCCGCCCTATTTTGGGCCCTTTTTTGATGGGTTTTTGGCTTTATTGTCAAAGGTGTGAATTTCGAATCACTTAAAAGGGTGTGGAAATTAATCAGTGCACCCTGGGGATTCGAATAAAACCATTTATAACCATTTGAAAAAGTTGAAATGATTTCCCGCCCTATTTTGGGCCCTTTTTTGATGGGTTTTTGGCTTTATTGTCAAAGGTGTGAATTTCGAATCACTTAAAAGGGTGTGGAAATTAATCAGTGCACCCTGGGGATTCGAATAAAACCATTTATAACCATTTGAAAAAGTTGAAATGATTTCCCGCCCTATTTTGGGTCCTTTTTTGATGGGTTTTTGGCTTTATTGTCAAAGGTGTGAATTTCGAATCACTTAAAAGGGTGTGGAAATTAATCAGTGCACCCTGGGGATTCGAATAAAACCATTTATAACCATTTGAAAAAGTTGAAATGTTTTCCCGCCCTATTTTGGGCCCTTTTTTGATGGGTTTTTGGCTTTATTGTCAAAGGTGTGAATTTCGAATCACTTAAAAGGGTGTGGAAATTAATCAGTGCACCCTGGGGATTCGAATAAAACCATTTATAACCATTTGAAAAAGTTGAAATGTTTTCCCGCCCTATTTTGGGCCCTTTTTTGATGGGTTTTTGGCTTTATTGTCAAAGGTGTGAATTTCGAATCACTTAAAAGGGTGTGGAAATTAATCAGTGCACCCTGGGGATTCGAATAAAACCATTTATAACCATTTGAAAAAGTTGAAATGTTTTCCCGCCCTATTTTGGGCCCTTTTTTGATGGGTTTTTGGCTTTATTGTCAAAGGTGTGAATTTCGAATCACTTAAAAGGGTGTGGAAATTAATCAGTGCACCCTGGGGATTCGAATAAAACCATTTATAACCATTTGAAAAAGTTGAAATGTTTTCCCGCCCTATTTTGGGTCCCTTTTTTGATGGGTTTTTGGCTTTATTGTCAAAGGTGTGAATTTCGAATCACTTAAAAGGGTGTGGAAATTAATCAGTGCACCCTGGGGATTCGAATAAAACCATTTATAACCATTTGAAAAAGTTGAAATGTTTTCCCGCCCTATTTTGGGCCCTTTTTTGATGGGTTTTTGGCTTTATTGTCAAAGGTGTGAATTTCGAATCACTTAAAAGGGTGTGGAAATTAATCAGTGCACCCTGGGGATTCGAATAAAACCATTTATAACCATTTGAAAAAGTTGAAATGATTTCCCGCCCTATTTTGGGTCCTTTTTTGATGGGTTTTTGGCTTTATTGTCAAAGGTGTGAATTTCGAATCACTTAAAAGGGTGTGGAAATTAATCAGTGCACCCTGGGGATTCGAATAAAACCATTTATAACCATTTGAAAAAGTTGAAATGATTTCCCGCCCTATTTTGGGCCCTTTTTTGATGGGTTTTTGGCTTTATTGTCAAAGGTGTGAATTTCGAATCACTTAAAAGGGTGTGGAAATTAATCAGTGCACCCTGGGGATTCGAATAAAACCATTTATAACCATTTGAAAAAGTTGAAATGATTTCCCGCCCTATTTTGGGTCCTTTTTTGATGGGTTTTTGGCTTTATTGTCAAAGGTGTGAATTTCGAATCACTTAAAAGGGTGTGGAAATTAATCAGTGCACCCTGGGGATTCGAATAAAACCATTTATAACCATTTGAAAAAGTTGAAATGATTTCCCGCCCTATTTTGGGTCCTTTTTTGATGGGTTTTTGGCTTTATTGTCAAAGGTGTGAATTTCGAATCACTTAAAAGGGTGTGGAAATTAATCAGTGCACCCTGGGGATTCGAATAAAACCATTTATAACCATTTGAAAAAGTTGAAATGATTTCCCGCCCTATTTTGGGTCCTTTTTTGATGGGTTTTTGGCTTTATTGTCAAAGGTGTGAATTTCGAATCACTTAAAAGGGTGTGGAAATTAATCAGTGCACCCTGGGGATTCGAATAAAACCATTTATAACCATTTGAAAAAGTTGAAATGATTTCCCGCCCTATTTTGGGCCCTTTTTTGATGGGTTTTTGGCTTTATTGTCAAAGGTGTGAATTTCGAATCACTTAAAAGGGTGTGGAAATTAATCAGTGCACCCTGGGGATTCGAATAAAACCATTTATAACCATTTGAAAAAGTTGAAATGTTTTCCCGCCCTATTTTGGGCCCTTTTTTGATGGGTTTTTGGCTTTATTGTCAAAGGTGTGAATTTCGAATCACTTAAAAGGGTGTGGAAATTAATCAGTGCACCCTGGGGATTCGAATAAAACCATTTATAACCATTTGAAAAAGTTGAAATGATTTCCCGCCCTATTTTGGGTCCTTTTTTGATGGGTTTTTGGCTTTATTGTCAAAGGTGTGAATTTCGAATCACTTAAAAGGGTGTGGAAATTAATCAGTGCACCCTGGGGATTCGAATAAAACCATTTATAACCATTTGAAAAAGTTGAAATGATTTCCCGCCCTATTTTGGGCCCTTTTTTGATGGGTTTTTGGCTTTATTGTCAAAGGTGTGAATTTCGAATCACTTAAAAGGGTGTGGAAATTAATCAGTGCACCCTGGGGATTCGAATAAAACCATTTATAACCATTTGAAAAAGTTGAAATGATTTCCCGCCCTATTTTGGGCCCTTTTTTGATGGGTTTTTGGCTTTATTGTCAAAGGTGTGAATTTCGAATCACTTAAAAGGGTGTGGAAATTAATCAGTGCACCCTGGGGATTCGAATAAAACCATTTATAACCATTTGAAAAAGTTGAAATGTTTTCCCGCCCTATTTTGGGCCCTTTTTTGATGGGTTTTTGGCTTTATTGTCAAAGGTGTGAATTTCGAATCACTTAAAAGGGTGTGGAAATTAATCAGTGCACCCTGGGGATTCGAATAAAACCATTTATAACCATTTGAAAAAGTTGAAATGATTTCCCGCCCTATTTTGGGCCCTTTTTTGATGGGTTTTTGGCTTTATTGTCAAAGGTGTGAATTTCGAATCACTTAAAAGGGTGTGGAAATTAATCAGTGCACCCTGGGGATTCGAATAAAACCATTTATAACCATTTGAAAAAGGTTGAAATGATTTCCCGCCCTATTTTGGGTCCTTTTTTGATGGGTTTTTGGCTTTATTGTCAAAGGTGTGAATTTCGAATCACTTAAAAGGGTGTGGAAATTAATCAGTGCACCCTGGGGATTCGAATAAAACCATTTATAACCATTTGAAAAAGTTGAAATGATTTCCCGCCCTATTTTGGGCCCTTTTTTGATGGGTTTTTGGCTTTATTGTCAAAAGTGTGAATTTCGAATCACTTAAAAGGGTGTGGAAATTAATCAGTGCACCCTGGGGATTCGAATAAAACCATTTATAACCATTTGAAAAAGTTGAAATGATTTCCCGCCCTATTTTGGGCCCTTTTTTGATGGGATTTTTGGCTTTATTGTCAAAGGTGTGAATTTCGAATCACTTAAAAGGGTGTGGAAATTAATCAGTGCACCCTGGGGATTCGAATAAAACCATTTATAACCATTTGAAAAAGTTGAAATGATTTCCCGCCCTATTTTGGGTCCTTTTTTGATGGGTTTTTGGCTTTATTGTCAAAGGTGTGAATTTCGAATCACTTAAAAGGGTGTGGAAATTAATCAGTGCACCCTGGGGATTCGAATAAAACCATTTATAACCATTTGAAAAAGTTGAAATGATTTCCCGCCCTATTTTGGGCCCTTTTTTGATGGGTTTTTGGCTTTATTGTCAAAGGTGTGAATTTCGAATCACTTAAAAGGGTGTGGAAATTAATCAGTGCACCCTGGGGATTCGAATAAAACCATTTATAACCATTTGAAAAAGTTGAAATGATTTCCCGCCCTATTTTGGGCCCTTTTTTGATGGGTTTTTGGCTTTATTGTCAAAAGTGTGAATTTCGAATCACTTAAAAGGGTGTGGAAATTAATCAGTGCACCCTGGGGATTCGAATAAAACCATTTATAACCATTTGAAAAAGTTGAAATGATTTCCCGCCCTATTTTGGGTCCTTTTTTGATGGGTTTTTGGCTTTATTGTCAAAGGTGTGAATTTCGAATCACTTAAAAGGGTGTGGAAATTAATCAGTGCACCCTGGGGATTCGAATAAAACCATTTATAACCATTTGAAAAAGTTGAAATGATTTCCCGCCCTATTTTGGGCCCTTTTTTGATGGGTTTTTGGCTTTATTGTCAAAGGTGTGAATTTCGAATCACTTAAAAGGGTGTGGAAATTAATCAGTGCACCCTGGGGATTCGAATAAAACCATTTATAACCATTTGAAAAAGTTGAAATGATTTCCCGCCCTATTTTGGGCCCTTTTTGATGGGTTTTTGGCTTTATTGTAAAGGTGTGAATTCGAATCACTTAAGGGTGTGGAAATTAATCAGTGCACCTGGGGATTCGAATAAAACCATTTATAACCATTTGAAAAAGTTGAAATGATTTCCCGCCCTTTTTTGGGCCCTTTTTTGATGGGTTTTTGGCTTTATTGTCAAAGGGGTGAATTTTGAATCACTTCAAAGGGTGTGTAAATTAATCAGTGCACCCTGGGGATTCGAATAAAACCATTTATAACCATTTGAAAAAGTTGAAATGTGTTTTCATTTCCTCTCTGAAATACCGCATTGTAGCAATTTTTAGCAAAGTGAAAGAGTTTGTGGAAAATAGTGTTTTTAGTACGAGGTAAAAAGGTTTTGTCATTTCTGCGCAGGCGCACCACCTTCTAGCGCCTTTAAGCAAAGTGCATGAGTTGTGGAAACACAGCCTTTTCTACCTGAGTTCAGAAGGTTTTGTCATTTCCACACTGGGGCCCCACATTCTAGCCGTTTTAATCAAAGTTAAAGAGTATGTTGAAAACAGCGTCTTCAACCTGAGATGAGAAGGTTTTGTCATTTCCTGACTGGAACACCGAATTCTAGCAATTTTTAGCAAAGTGAACGAGTTTGTGGAAAATAATGTTTTCAGCCCGAGATGAGAAGGTCTTGCCATTTCTGCACGGGGGCACAACATTCTCGCCGTTTTTAGCAAAGTGAACGAGTTTCTTAAAAACAGTGTTTTTAACTTGAGATCAGAAGGTTTTGTAATTTCCTCACAGGAGCATCACATTCTAATAATTTATAGCAAATTTCAAGAGTTTGTGGAAAATAATGTTTTCAGCCCGAGAGGAGAAGGTCTTGCCATTTCTGCACGGGGGCACAACATTCTCGCCGTTTTTAGCAAAGTGAACGAGTTTTCTACCCGAGAACCGGAGGTTTTTTCATTTCGTCATTGGAACACCGCATTTTAGCAAGTTTTAGCAAAGTGAACGAGTTTGCAGAAAATAGTTTTTTTAGCCCGAGATGAGAAGTTTTTTTTTTTTCCCCCCCGGGGCCCCCCATTTTCTCCTTTTTTTTAAAAGTGAAAAAGAATTTGAAAAGAGCGTTTTCAACCTGAGATGAGAAGGTTTTGTCATTTCCTCACAGAAACACCGCCTTCTAGCAATTTTTAGCAAATTAAACGAGTTTGTTAAAAAATAGTGTTTTCAGTTCGAGATGAGAAGGTTTTGTCATTTCTGCGATGGGGTACTACATTTTCGCCGTTTTTGGCAAAGTGAACGAGTTTGTTGAAGATGCTCCTAGATTTCCTGACTGGAACACCGCATTCTCGAAATTTTTAGCAAAGTGAACGAGTTTGGGATAAATAGTGTTTCCAGTCCGAGATGATAAGGTTTTGCCGTTTCAGCGCTGGGGCACCACATTTTCGCCGTTTTTGGCAAAGTCAACGAGTTTGTTGAAAACAGCGTTTTCAACCTGAGATCAGAAGGTTTTGTCATTTCCTCACTGGAACACCGCATTCTAGCATTTTTTAGCAGAGTGAACGAGTTTGTGGAAAATAGTGTTTTCAGCCCGAGATGAGAAGGTCTTGCCATTTCTGCACAGGGGCACAACATTCTCGCCGTTTTTAGCAAAGAGAACGAGTTTCTTTAAAACAGTGTTTTCAACTTGAGATTAGAAGGTTTTGTTTTTCCTCACAGGAGAGCTTTATTATTTTATAGCAAATTTCAAGATTTTTGGAAAATATTTTTTTCCCCTGAGATTTTTTTTTTTCCCGGGACCCTTTAGCTTTTTAAAAAAAGTTGTTGAAAAACAGCGTTTTCAACACCGAGATCAGAAGGTTTTGTCATTTTCTCACTGGAACACCGCATTCTAGCAATTTTTAGCAAAGTGATTGAGTTTGTGAAAACCTTTTTCGCTCGGAGGGGTTTTTTTGACCCTAATTTAAAAAAAGGAGTTTGTGGAAAATAGTGTTTTCAGCCCGAGATGAGAAGGTTTTGACATTTCTTTACTGGGGCACCACATTCACGCCGTGAAGTGAACGAGTTTGTTGAAAACAGCGTTTTCAACCTGAGATGACACGGTTTTGTCATTTCCTTACTGGAACACCGCATTCTAGCAATTTTTAGCAAAGTGAACGAGTTTGTGATAAATAGTGTTTTCAGCTCGAGATGAGAAGGTTTTGTCACTTCTGCACTGTGGCACCACATTCTCGCCGTTTATAGCAAAGTGAACGATTTTTAAACGGTTTTTTTTTTTTTTTTTTTTTTTGTTTGTTGAAAACAGCGTTTTCAACCTGAGATCAGCAGGTTTTGTCATTTCCTGACTGGAACACCGCATTCTAGCAATTTTTAGCAAAGTGAACGAGTTTGTGATAAATAGTGTTTTCAGCTCGAGATGAGAAGGTTTTGTCACTTCTGCACTGTGGCACCACATTCTCGCCGTTTTTAGCAAAGTGAACGAGTTTGTTGAAAACAGCGTTTTCAACCTGAGATCAGAAGGTTTTGTCATTTCCTCACTGGAACACCGCATTCTAGCAATTTTTAGCAAAGTAAACGAGTTTGTGAAAAATAGTGTTTTCAGCCCGAGATGAGAAGGTGTTGTCATTTCTGCACCGGAGCACCACATTGTCGCCGTTTATAGCAAAGTACAAGAGTTGTTGAAAAACAGGGTTTTCTACCCGAGATCAGAAGGTTTTGTCATTTCCTCACTGGAACACCGCATTCTAGCAATTTTTAGCAAAGTGAACGAGTTTGTGGAAAATAGTGTTTTCAGCCCGAGATGAGAAGGTTTTGTCATTTCTGCACCGGGGCACCACATTGTCGCCGTTTATAGCAAAGTGAACGAGTTTGTTGAAAAACAGCGTTTTCTACCCGAGATCAGAAGGTTTTGTCATTTCCTCACTGGAACACCGCATTCTAGCTTTTTTTAGCAGAGTGAACGAGTTTGTGAAAATAGTGTTTTCGCCCGAGATAGATTTTTTTTTTTTAAAAACAGCGTTTTCACCCTGAGATCAGAAGGTTTTTTCATTTCCTCACTGGAACACCGCATTCTAGCAATTTTTAGCAAAGTGAACGAGTTTGTGGAAAATAGTGTTTTCAGCCCGAGATGAGAAGGTTTTGCCATTTCTGCACGGGGGCACAACATTCTCGCCGTTTTTAGCAAAGTGATTGAGTTTGTTAAAAACAGCGTTTTCAACTTGAGATCAGAAGGTTTTGTCATTTCCTGACTGGAACACCGCATTCTAGCAATTTTTAGCAAAGTGAACGAGTTTGTGAAAAATAGTGTTTTCAGCTCGAGATGAGAAGGTTTTGTCACTTCTGCACTGTGGCACCACATTCTCGCCGTTTACAGCAAAGTGAACGAGTTTTTTGAAAACAGCGTTTTCAACCTGAGATCAGCAGGTTTTGTCATGTCCTGACTGGAACACCGCATTCTAGCAATTTTTAGCAAAGTAAACGAGTTTGTGAAAAATAGTGTTTTCAGCCCGAGGTGAGAAGGTTTTGTCATTTCTGCACTGGGGCACAACATTGTCGGCGTTTGTTGCAAAGTACAAGAGTTGTTGAAAAACAGGGTTTTCTACCCGAGATCAGAAGGTTTTGTCATTTCCTAATTGGAAACCGCATTCTAGCTATTTTAATCAAAGTGAACGAGTTCGTTGGAAAACAGCGTTTTCAACCTGAGATCAGAAGGTTTTGTCATTTCCTCACTGGAACACCGCATTCTAGCAATTTTTAGCAGAGTGAACGAGTTTGTGGAAAATAGTGTTTTCAGCCCAAGATGAGAAGGTCTTGCCATTTCTGCACGGGGGCACAACATTTTCGCCGTTTTTAGCAAAGTGATTGAGTTTGTTAAAAACAGCGTTTTCAACCTGAGATCAGAAGGTTTTGTCATTTCCTCACTGGAACACCGCATTCTAGCAATTTTTAGCAAAGTAAACGAGTTTGTGAAAAATAGTGTTTTCAGCCCGAGATGAGAAGGTTTTGTCATTTCTGCACTGGGGCACCACATTGTAGCCGTTTTTAGCAAAGTGCAAGAGTATGTTGAAAAACAGCGTTTTCAACCTGAGATCAGAAGGTTTTGTCATTTCCTCACTGGAACACCGCATTCTAGCAATTTTTAGCAAAGTAAACGAGTTTGTGGAAAATAGTGTTTTCAGCCCGAGATGAGAAGGTGTTGTCATTTCTGCACGG
>NC_135765.1:20433602-20556102 GCF_052425735.1 Oculina patagonica
CATGGAGAAAAAAAATTACAATAAAAAAGTTATATCGGAACTCAAAAGGTCTGACGGAAAAATTATTGTTCATGATCAGGATATAATGTCTGATATCCAAACCTTTTATGAGAATTTGTACAGCTCGAATATTGACCACAGTAGTAATGTTTCTACTGACTTTGGTAGCGACTTACAATTCGCGAAATTATCTGATGAGGAGAAGACAAATCTTGATGGCGAAATAACGTTAGAAGAGTGTGAGAAAATCTTAAACACCTTTCACAATGGGAAATCGCCAGGGGACGATGGTTTTACAGCCGAGTTTTATAAGCAATATTTCAGCCTCCTAGGTCAGGATTTGGTAAATAGTCTAAATGCAGCTTTTGATTTCGGCGAAATGTCTGTGTCCCAGCGAAGAGGAGTTATCACGCTTCTACTGACAGCAAAATAGGAGGAACTACAGTAACATTGTCATTGTCTGTAACAGAACAGGAAGCTCCAGGTAAAGGACTTTCACAACGTTCGCTAGTACTGGTCAACTGTGACTCATCTTCTGTGGCTGTATGAGAGCCTGAGGGAAGCGGGACAACTTCATCAGAAACATCCACTGGGGAAGCCAATTGAAGTGGCATAGAGTAGTCATCAATTGATGAGGGGCTGTTTGAGTGGTCATCACTAACAGCTCGGCTCAGAAGTTGGTCCACATGTCGTTTCCACAATTTGCCTGACACTTCAACCATATAGTGTCGAGAACCAAGTACCTCAGTGATGACCCCAGGCATCCACTTTTCTCCCTTCCCATTGTTTCTGGCCAATACTGGATCACCTGCATGAAACTGGCGTAGACCTCTGTGTGCGGTGGGACTAACCATCGTACTGTACTGTCGAGCTTCAACATGCTTTTCAACTGAAGGAATCAGTAAATCGAGGCGAGTACGCAATCTCCTGCCCATAAGCATTAAAGAGGGAGGTTCGCCTGTAGTGGAATGGGGTGTGTTTCGATAAACAAGTAAGTACTTAGCAATTTGAGCAGACACATCAGTGTGAGTAAGCTGGGCTTGTTTGATTGCTGATTTCAAAATCTGGACAACACGTTCAGCCTGACCATTGGTGGATGGTTTGTACGCTGCTGAAGTACGATGTACAATTCCATTGTTGACACAAAACTTTTCAAATTCTCTCGAAGTGAACTGGGAACCATTGTCAGAAACAAGAATTTCGGGCAATCCGTGCCTGCTGAATATGTCACGCAATGCAGTGATAGTTGTTCCAGCAGTAATATTTGTCATTTTGACCACCTCTGGGAATTTGCTGTATGCATCAACAACAACCATATACATATGTCCAGAGATCGGTCCTGCAAAGTCCACATGAATGCGAGACCAAGCCCGTGTTGGAAAAATCCATGGATGAATTTGAGCAGTAGGAGGTGCAGATCTCATAGTTTGACAAGTACTGCATGAAGAAACAGTTCTTTCAATGTGGGCATCAATATTGGGCCACCATACATATGACCTTGATAGTGCTTTCATTCTGGAAATTCCTGGATGTGTTTCATGAAGTTCATGCAATACTTTCTCTTGAAGGGAAGGTGGTACAACAACCCGAGTACCCCACAACACACAGCCTTGTTGGGTTGTCAGTTCATCTCGTTTATTCTTGAACGGTACTAATGTCGGATCTACTACACTTGGCCATCCACTGATGACATAACTGTACACTTTGGATAAGACGGGGTCAACCTGGGTTTCTCTTTTGATCATCTGACTGGTCACATTGGTTACAACTTCAGGTTCTAAGAAGAAGCACTCGACATTTTCACATTTGGGTGACCATGTTTGTGGCAAAGGAAGACGTGACATGCTGTCTGCATCAGCATGCGCTGTAGTGCTGCGGTACTCAATTTTGTAATTGTACGATGCCAGGATGAGGGCCCATCTTTGAAGTCGAGCTGCAGCATGAGCAGGCACTGGCTGCTGTGGTCCAAAGAGGGTGAGCAGAGGGCGATGATCTGTTAAAATTGTGAAGGAGCGACCATACAAGTACTGACGAAATCGCTTTAATCCAAAAATGATGCTGAATGCCTCCTTTTCTAACTGGGAGTAGTTTTGTTGGGCTTGTGTCAGGGTACAAGAGGCGAAGGCAACAGGCCGAAATTGTCCATCTATCTGATGAGACAGAACTGCTCCAGCACCATACGATGAAGCATCACATGACAGAAAAAGGGGAAGTGTTTCATCATAATGTACCAACGTTTTTGAGCTAAGAATCAGCTGCTTAGCGGCAACAAATGCATCTTCTTCAACTTTAGACCATTTCCAGGGTGTATTCTTCTTCAATAGGCTGTGTAAGGGTGCCAGGACTGTGGAGTGATGTGGCATGAATCGTGAATAGAACATTATAAGTCCCAGAAAGGACTTCAAGGCAGCAACATCTTTAGGTCTTGGGGCGTCACGAATGGCTGTAAGTTTGTCTTCAGTGGGATGTAAGCCCTCACCATCTATCTTGTGACCACGATAAACCACTGACGCCTGGAGGAATTTGCACTTTGCCTTGTTCAGTCGGAAGCCAGCCTTAAGAAGTCGATCCAAAACCAAAGAAAGAGTGTGGAGATGGTCTTCTTGATCTGTTCCTGCCACCAGAATGTCATCAAGTCGACTCACTGCCTTCGGAATGTCAGACAGTAAGTTGTCCATAATTCTCTGAAAAATGGCTGGACCTGAATGTATACCATTTGGCAACCTCTTAAATGCAAATAGTCCAATGTGAGTATTGACAGTGAGATAAGGCTGTGATTCCTTTGCAATGGGTATCTGGTGGTAAGCTTGTTTCATATCCAAGACACTAAACACGGTGCATCCCCTCAAGGCTGAATGCATGTCCTCAATCTGAGGCATAGGATAAGTTTCTACATTAGCACATGTATTGTATGTTACACTAAAATCTCCGCATACACGCACTTCGTCACTCTCTTTCTTTCCAACCACCACGATAGGGGCTGCACTGGCAGCAGAAGTAACTCTTTCAATAACTCCATCCTTTTCCATTTTAAGCAATGTGCTCTCCACTTTTGACTGCAGGGCGTAAGGAACTGGTCTAGCTTTGTGGAATTTAGCCTCTTTACTTTCATTTAATACAACAGGCGTGCCCGTGTAGCATCCAAGTTGGGTCTGAAATAATTCACTGTATTGTTCAAGGACAGAGTCCAAAGTCTGGTTACCTGCCGAACCTGGCACTGATGAAGTGGGTGAGGGTAAGGGGCCAATGTGATTCAACCCTGGCAGGTTTTTCCAATCTAAATTGACATCCATGAGCCAATTCCGACCAAACAAAGCACATGATCCTTCTCGTACAATAAGCAAGGGCAATGAGTACTGTGATCCCGAATACTCAACATTCACAGATGCTTCCCCTAAGGGATGCACAGTTTTACCTGTGTAGGTTGACAAAACCACATTGGTTGGTTTCAGAGTAACATCAGTACAAACTTCTTTTATGAAACTAAGTGGTGCAAGAGACAAAGCACACCCAGTGTCTAACTGCATTAAACAATCATTGTTCTCAATCTTCAATGGCACAGAAATTTCAGACTTGGACATAGCATAAACATCATACACAACATACGACTCTTCTTCTTCAGGGACCTGTTCTTCGGGAAACTCTTCTTCGACACACATGGCATTCACTCCACTTTTCTGACAAACGCGAGCAATATGTCCAGTTCCATTGCAGTTGTGACACACAGCATTTCTGAATCTGCATTTAGACCTTGTATGGTCAGAATTACCACATGAGAAACAAGTGTAGGAGGTAGACCGTCGAGGCGATTTAGGAAATGACCCTTGACGACCAGCTGGTGGTAAGACTTGAGGTGTACTTGAACTTCGGCGCGAAGGAAGGGCAGGTGGGTCCTTGGTGACTGCATGTACTGGTTGAGACAATTGCTGCTGCACTTGCATGGATTCTTTCGCTGCTATCTCATCAGCAATTGCCACTTGCATCGCTTGTTGGAAGGTGCGATCTTCACTTAAAAGCTTTTTACGAGTGGCCGGATTGCGAATCCCACAAACAAACTGGTCGCGAAGCGAACGATTTAAGAACGCACCAAAATTACAACTGAAAGCAAGATGTCGTAAACGAGCACTGTACACGGAAACAGTTTCATTCTCTTCTTGAAAACAACGGTGAAATCGGTACGATTCTGCAACTTCTAATCGTTTAGGTTTGAAATGTCGCTCAAGTAATTCACATAACTGCTCGAATGTCTTGTCCTTTGGATTTGCTGGACTGCATAAATCTCGAAGTGTCCCGTATGTCTTCTTGCCGATAACTGAAATCATCACTGCAACCTTCTTCTTGTTCGCGGCTGCTTTATCAGCTGTGGAGGCATCGGGAGGGTAATGGCCAATACTATTCGCAACGAAATACTGATCAAGTCTTTCCTGATAAGCCGTAAAAGTCTCCGTAGAAGTATCGAACTCCCCAATGGAACCAACTAGCGGGGAAGCCATAATGGCGGCCGAACAAAAAGCAAGAAGGCAAGCAACCACGTGCACGGACAACAGAAACGCACAGAAGAACTTCGTAATTTTCAAAATCGCCATGAAGACAGCAACACATCACTGGAGGATCCCATCCTCGTCGCCAGATGTTGTAAACGGATAAATTATCGAGAACAGAAGTAAACACTGAGTAAACGCAACTCAATTCTCTTTAATCTGAACATCCGAATCCACGTGTAACTGCACATGCGCAGTCCTAACAATCTGAACAATACCTATTATATAACAGAAACTAAACACTTCAAAAACCAAAGAGATATGGTTAGGCCCATGGCGCAATAGGGAAGATCAGCCCTTCAATCTAAAATGGACAAAAGAACCTGTTAGAACTCTTGGGATCTTTGTTTCTTACGATGAAAATGGGAATGACAAAAGAAACTTTGCGCTTAAGGTTCGCAAGCTTAATACTAATCTTGATATTTGGAGATCAAGGAATCTCAGTTTATTTGGAAGGTGTTTGATAACAAAAAGTCTCGGCATTCCACATTTAGTATACTCCACTTCAATGTTAGTCATCCCCTCGGAAACTGTCTCTTCAGTTACAACCTCTCTATTTGACTTTATCTGGTGTAAAAAACCGGACAAAGTTAAAAGGCAAGTCATGTATCAAGACTATGTTGACGGAGGATTACGTGTGCCAAATATGGAGGTAATAGCTAAATCATTAAAACTTGCTTGGATTTCTAGATTTTTGATAACCGACGCGCTGTCAAGGAAGGAGAACTGGAAGGCAATTCCTTATCATAATTTTTCAGAGAATATGGTGGTTTAAACTTTCTATTACGTTGTAATTACGATAAAAAATTTCTCAACCAGACTGATATACCTCCTTTTTACAAACAGGTATTGTGGTACTTTTTAGAACTTAAAACCCTGTATGAAAGTGACAATGGACAAGAAATGATACTGTTCAACAACAAAGAAATTCTCATTGGGAATAGGCCGATCTTTCTGAAAAGCTGGTTTGAAGAAGGAATTGTCTCTATCCAAGATATTCTCATCGAGAACGGAAAGTTTTTATCATTTCAAGAATTCAAACAAACATACACAATTAAGTGCAACTTCTTAAATTATTACCAAATCATATCTGCAATTCCGAAACATCTAGTAGAAAGAGCAAAACATGCTCAATTAAATAAGTCACTCTTTCTTGATAGTGTGAATTTTCAATTGTCACCTACAATATCGATCGATCTTACGAAAACAAAAAAGAAAGACTATTACTGGCTTTTTATAAAGAAAAGTATTCCCAAAATAACTGCACTTAGTAAATGGGAACGACGACATCTATCATCAAATGATATTCATTGGAAAAACTATGTGCAAAGAGAACAAACTTAAAGAATTTTACTTCAAACTTGCTCATAGGATACTTGTCTCCAAAAAGGAACTTCACCTCTTAAGAGTATCGAACAACTCGGACTGCACCTACTGCGGCCATCCAGATTCGATAAGTCATACTTTCATCGACTGCCACCTTTCTAAACAATTCTTTCATAAAGTTTTACAACACTTCAATGAAGAAAACGGCACCTCCTTTACGCAAAGTGATGAAGAACTACTCTTTGGTAAATCACTAAATTCTGCTCAACTGCAACGACACTCTCTAAAAAAGAAATTAAATTACTGCATGTTATTAGCTAAGTATTACCTTTACAATCAGAAACTTAATCAAATAGAGCCTGGGGTAATTGAATTCGTTAGGAAACTTAATTTTAAATACCGTGTAGTATTTGTTATTAAGTTAGGCTTTATCGGTTAAATTGTGTAACTTGATGTATTTTTATCTTCTTTTTTTTGTAACTGTGTTTTTTTTTTCACTTTCTGTAACGTGCGATATTAAATAAATGCATTTAACTTTCTCTGTTAAAAAAGTAAAATAAAAACGAAATAGAATGCAAGCTGTTGCGAACAGTCACGTTTTTATTTTTGTTATGTAACATAAGTCACGTTTGCGGTTTTGTTTGTACAGACACAACTTGATTGACAACCTGAATTTCCGGTTTTAAAATTGTTTTGTATATTACGTTTCTGAAGATTCAATTTCAGTTGGAATAAATGGTTTAATCGAGCAACAAGCGTGAATTTTGTGCGTCTTCAAAACATGGCGCCCAACGTGGGGCACTGATTCACGACATTAGGGAAAACATGACATCGACAGAAGGGGATCAAACTGAGCCGAATGAAGATCAACTTACAAAGGATGATCCACTTCCAAGACTGCGAGCGACGCGTGCGGGTAACAAGGGAGTTGTTACAAAGCTCATCGGAAAAGCCGACACTATATTACATGGTGAAAATCCACTCGATCAACAGGCAAGGAATCAATTGGCGCGAATCGAAAGGATTTTAAAGGAAAAATTAGAATTAATTCATCAATTTGCGGTATGCAAGGTAGAGGATATCGAAGAGGAAATCGAATACGGTGAAGATTTAAAAATGCGCGTAATGGATGCGATCGAAGCTATTTCACAAGGAACAACGCCCATTAACCCGCTTAGTTCAAGTGAACCCTCTAACCTCGCTCAAGGATCTCAAGGAACGGACGATGTTTACATTCCTGCTCCACCACCTGGATCGTATTCAGCGAGTCCACCACTACAGCAGCAAAACTCGGGAACTGGAACTGGAACAGAAACTCCGAAAGTGGCTCGAACAAAATTGCCAAAACTGACACTTCGTAGGTTTAAAGGAGTATAACACAATTCCGCACCTTCTGGGACACGTTCGAAAGTGCAGTTCATTCTAATCCTGGGTTGACAAACGTCGTCAAGTTTAGTTATCTTGTTTCGTTTAATATTAGAAGGTAGTGCATCACGCGCGATTGAAGGTTTGCCAATAACAGAGGAAAACTACGAGTCAGCAGTGGACATCTTGAAAAAGAGATTCGGCAAACCGCAACACCTTATTTCCGTTCATATGGAAGAGCTTCTTAAACTGAACATCTGCACGGTGGATAAACCAGGCCAACTTCGTTTTCTGTACGACAAAATAAGCGTAAACATCAAGGGACTTGAAGCTCTGGGAGTCAAGTCGGATCAGTATGGCAGGTTGCTTATTCCAATCATTATGGCGAAACTTCCTGCCGAAATTCGCGTACAAGTGGCGAGAAATACGTCTCAAGACGTTTGGGAAATCGACTCCTTGCTTGATCTTATACAAAGTGAAATTGAAGCGAGGGAGATTAGCGAGAAGATAAAGGCCGCGACCGAGCAAGTTAAGCGTCCACCGCCCCCCAAACCTCCGTTACCGACAGCTGGAGCCTTTTTTGGTGCCACTTCAAAGCCAGAATCGACTGTTCCAAAATGTGTTTACTGCACTGAAAGACATTTCTCAGCGTCTTGCAACAAGGTAACAGATATCAACGCCAGATATGTTTTATGTGTTTGAAGAAGGGACATTTAGTTGATCAGTGCGACAAGAGTTGTAGAAATTGCAAGCGAAGGCATCATCAATCGATTTGTCAAGCACAATCACCCGGTGAACCACTGAATTCTCAGCCACCAACTCCCAAGGAAAATTCGCCTCAAAGCGAACCGGAGACACAAGTTCAAAATTATGGTAACGCCACACGAGTCAACACGGCTAATGCAGAAACCCCAACAACTCAGTTAACCACTTCGATGTCCAGTAACAAGGGAAGTGTTTTGTTGCAAACGGCCACTGCGATCGCCACAAACGACGAGGGAACAAAATCGACCACAATCCGTTTATTATTCGACAATGGCAGCCAGCTGTCGTACATTACAGATAATCTGCGATCAAAGCTACAACTGAAGCCTCTACAAAAGGAAAAGCTCAACCTTAACACATTTGGAGAAGCAAGGTACAAGAAGCAGAATTGCGATGTGGTGAATTTACAAATACGAAAGTCTTCAGGAAGCGATGATGCCATTAACATTTCTGCTCTGACATTCCCCGTTATTTGTTCGCCTCTACCTGGCAAGGTCTCAGTAAACTACCCGCATTTGGATGGATTGGAGCTAGCGGATGAGCCGTATGATGCCGAAGGTTCGATTGATATGCTGATCGGCTGCGATTATTACTGGGATTTTGTAACGGGGGAGACAAGACGAGGAGACGAAGGTCCTATTGCCGTAAAAAGCAAACTCGGGTGGCTGCTGTCCGGTCCAGTTAATGGAACACTCGATCGAAGTTATGTTTCGCATTCAAATTTAATAATCGAAGGACATGACGCTCTATTTGCCCGAAACGAAGACGACGTTCTCACGAACACTCTAAAGGACTTTTGGGAGACTGAAGCAATTGGCATTAAGGATTTGACTCAACCTTAAACCGAAACCGACGAATCATTCAAAATCGATGTTGCATGGAGCGAAGACCGATATGAAGTCAAATTACCGTGGAAAGAAGATTGTTTGCCGCTATCCTCCGACAACTATCTGTTGTGCGAATCTCGACTAAGATCTTTACATCACAAGCTGCGCAAAGATCCGGAGTTATTAGCAGAATATGACAAAATCATTCAAGACCAGTTATCCAAGGGGATAATCGAGAAAGTGCCGAACGAAGATTCAAACGAGAAAAATGCTGCGCAAAGTCATTATTTGCCTCATCATGCAGTCGTAAGAAAGGATCGTGAAACTACGAAGGTTCGAATTGTGTACGATGGGTCTGCGAAATCTGGTAAACCACAGGCGGCCCAAGCGCACTACAGTATGTGAATTATTCATAAAGTGCGAACGTGACCCTTACCTTCGAGCGGTGTTGTGTTACAAAGATGCGATTTATAAGGGTTTGTATGGGAACGCAACGAATTTGTTTCAAAAGGAATATTAAATATGTAATGTTCTGCTCATAAAATCGACTAACCTTATTGCCTTGTTGTATTCTTTGTTGTTCGCCCGCTTCTCAGGCCATTTTGAAGCGTTTTCGGTGAGTTAGCGCTGGCTGGCGAGCAAGTCGCACGAATGGTGGAAGAGGAGGTTGGAACACGTGTCATGCTGCTTGACAACAAGGGTTTGAGAATAATGCCTTCTGAATCAACGATAGAAAAGGGAGAAAAGAAAAAGAAATAAAGAGAAAAGAAAATAGTAAAAAGGAGAAAGGTAAAACGAAAAACGGAATAAAGGAAAAAGGAAAATAGGAATAGAAAAAAACAAAAAACGAAAAAAGATAAATGAAAAATTAAAAAAGGAATAAAGAAAAGGATAAAGCGGAACCAGAAAAAATATAATTTAATAAAAAGGAAAGACAAAAAATGGATAAAGCACAGGATAAAATTATCAAAAACTTATCGCACTATCGAGAACAGAAAATATAAAATAAAAAGACATTCAGTTTTACGAAACAAACTAACCAAGCGAAAAACGAAATGGCGGAAAGTGCCACGGATTCCCTCTGGAGACCAGCCACTGTGCTGAATGGGCCACCCTGCATAACTAAAGTTTTACCTTACCTTACCTTACCTAACACAAAAGCTTTACATGAAATTAATTGCAAAGAAAAAGGAAACAAAAGAAAATGCTAAAATAACAATAATATAGTTTACATAAAATTAAGATATCGTTTTAATTACAGTTATACAGTAAAAACCCGCGTATAAGAACAAGTGGATTAAGAACACCCAGGCCTGATTTTAGGAAATAAAGTACCATTTATATAAGAACACATTCAGCCTGAAAAATGAAAGTTGTTCTTATATGGAAAAATATCAAAGATCAACACCACTTTTCATTGCACACATAATAGTTCCACCCCAATTACAGTACAGTATTGCCTTGATTTATCAATTTTATTAAAATTAAAATACAATTGTGTGCATATATATTGATTTCATCTATTGGTAGCCTAGTATGTTCCTTATTTTAAGAAACTTTTTTTAAGAACACTTACAGGCTGATTTTGCAGATTATAACCCTTTATATAAGAACTAAATCAGCCTGAACCGCCAAAATAGGTGTTCTTATACACGGGTTTTTACTGTAATACTTTATACAGTTACCCTGCTCTACTTGTACGATTATAATACTCTACCGTTACAATTACACTACGATTACTTACAATGCGATTTACTGTGTTATATTACAGAATTTGTTTACATACAATTAAGATATCTTTTTAATTACAGTTCTTATACTTTATACAATTACCCTGCCCTACTTATACGATTATAATACTCTACGGTTACAATACTCAATGGTTACAATTACACTACAGTATGAGGCCCAGTTCTCGGCCGGGTCCAGTTCTCGGCCACTTTGTGTTCAACGCGTTTTTTCACGCCACAGTTGAATTTAAAGAAAAAGTTATTTCCTTCAAAAGATAGACTGATTCTTGTGCTCTTAGTATCTTGATTTTGATCTTTCAACTCGCTATAGAAAGCTCACACGGTCGAGTTTATGCGAAGGTAGGTGAATTTGTTTTTTCGAAAACTTGTTTGTTTACGGCTCCTTAAAATTCATGGATATATGTAGTTAAATTCGTATTTTGTCCGTGAGCCCCTACCAAACGAGCTAATTTTTGGCATGTAAAACTTAGAATAATTCAGCATTCTGCTTAAGTTATCTTTTTGTTGAACCGTTGTATATTTTGGTCTTAATTTACTTCGAAATTTTTTCGTGCGACTTTTGCGTATTTGCCAGTTCTCGGCCACCCTGCTCGCTATCACAGTTTAGTGCTTTTGTTTTTAATATAATTTCATCTGCTTCAGCAATAATGAAAGAAAGAAATGTTTTAAAAATAAAGTTCAATTAAATATCTAAGTTTTGAGCTGACTTTTGTCTTTTCTATTACTTCTACAACACCTAACTCTTTCAAGACCTTTTCACTGCAAAATAAACCATCTAAATGCATTGGTCACACAACGTAGTTCTGCGGAGTTTCCCTAATGGTCGCGGGTCGCGGGTTTTAAATAACCCGCGACTTTTTCAAAACCCGCGACTTATTTAAAACCCGCGACACGCGACTTGAAACCCGCGACCCGCGACCCGCGACCATTAGGGTAACTCAGTTCTGCGGGTTTGCCAGACCCTGCACATAGGCAAGCAACTAGGCGCGTTAAAAACCTTCTTTTCCAAAGTAAAACAAAATCTCACAAAATAATTTGGGATCGACATAACATAAATAAGTTAACAGAGTGATTTTATGACTGTGGAAATTAATTGAGCCTTTTTATACAGAAAATTACGCACAAGCTTTTTGGTGGCCGAAAACTGGGTCCGGGTGGCCGAGAACTTAGCCTGCGAACGCAGACGTATTTCCGGCGGAGAGAAACGACAGGCGGAAATACGTCTGCGTTCGCAGGCTACCGAGAACTGGGCCCACAAACGGAGCTTTTATTTTTATTATTGCTCAGGCAAATTAATTATTGACCGGTCGATAGCTTTACAACAAAAAGCTGAATAATGTAGATAGCTCTGGGCGAAATTTCAAGTTCCTGCGGTTCTTCTGAGGTAAGAAATACAAGTTTACGTCAAAAGTGGCCGAGAACTGGGCCCCATACTGTACGATTACTTACAATGCGATTTACGGCGAATTGACTTTGAAGGTGGAGGGGTACTTGTCAATAAAACATTTAATTAAGACAAATTTTCAAAATTGTATTTAATGAGTAGCTTATTGATGAAATCCTGAATGGAGATGGCCAAGCTACTTAACTTGCATGAATAAATGTAATAGTTGAATTTCAAAATTATTGTTTTGTCGTGGGAGCGAGTAGTAATGCCGAACAAGGTCTCCTATGTAGTGAGAGAGATTTTACACGCATTCACTTGGTTAAACCAGTTCAAGACCATAAAAGAGTGCTCAATTGAATCTTTACCTCTGCAGTATAGACATTCATCGTCCTCCTTAACACCAAATCTGAATAGTTCTTTCTTAGTTACCATCGTTCTATGAATTAATTTAAATTGAAACTCTTTCAGTTAAGTTTCTTTACAAATGTTTTTCAGTGATTTAAAAATCCCAGTCCACACATCTTTCTCTAAAGAGAGTTTTTCGCTCCAACGTTTAGGGCCTGTTTGATCTTGTGTGCGCGTACGTTGAACAAACTATAGAAGTCCTTGGACTTAGCCTTATATAGATTAATTTGTGTTGATTTGTTGAGAGTGAAGATATTACAGTGCAACCCCGATATAACGATATGCCAAGGGAGCAGTGAAATTATATCGTTATATCGAGGTATCGTTATATCGAGACTCCCGATATAACGATATGGCCGTAAAATAGCCGAAAATATCGTTATATCGGGGTTAAATTAAAATGTACTTTTTACTGCATATTATTTAATTAAACTTGTAATGAGAATAAAAAAATTCACAAATGTGGCGTTTCAAGCAGCAATTAAACGATTTGTAAAGCATTAGACGTTTTCAAGGCTCCACGACAAAGTCTGTGGTATGAATCATAAAAGGGAAACAAAACTAAACATAAACATTTGAAGTCGCGACTGTAATCGTCTTTACTTATCACTCTTTGCGTGTTCATTGTTTTTCTTTATTAAAAGGCACTTGTTCATTAATAAAAGAACTCGTCACGTTCTGTTTGCCTCATGTTTTTAACTTGTAATCTGGAAAACGCATCCTTCATTGCTGAAAGAGAGGAGAGGAATTCTCTCTCTCGTTCGCCTGAACCTTTCAACGTAATGACAATGACACTAGCTTGCACAAGAGTCATGGGCGCAGGTTCAACCACTGAAATATCATCATCATCAGAGTCGGACTCGTCCCCTTGAGAGCTAGCATGCGCGACTGGTTGGACTGCCTCCAAAGCCTCCCTTTCCGCGTCATTTTCCGTCATTTGATTCTCTGTGGTGACTTCTTGGTCTAGAGATGCAAACTGGCTAAATGACACATCTGCCAGTGAGGGATACTGCTGGACTACCCTTCTCCACAAACTAGATTCTCCACCTTCTTCTACGCTTTCCTCGTCTGAGTCAAATGGGTCCTGCATTGGCTCTACCACCACGCCTGGAAATCCGGCCTTTCTCCAACAGTTTTGGATAGTGTTAGTGCTCACGTTGTCCCACGCTTTGGCTAGCATAAAAGTAGCATCCTTAAGATCTATCGCTTTGATGGGCTGATCCTCATCCAAATACTGCAGCATTCTTCGAATCATTGTCTGGCGGTAGTAGACAGTAGTATACTAAGGACAGCGGTTACCTTTCCCGTGGGGAGGAATCTCATTAACGTGGGGAGGAATTAATTAAGTAGGTGACGTCATAGGGGCGTCAGTGACGTCATCAAAAATGGGGCGTAAATGACGTCATAAAATGGGGTGTAATCTAAAAATAGAAAAAAATATGATGTAATGGGGCGTAATCTAAAAATAGAAAAATTACATCATCGGGTGTAATCTAAAAATTGAAAAATTACGTCATTAGGGTGTAATCTAAAAATAAAAATTACATCATATCGGAGGGTAACCCCGCCTTGACCAATAGCCATAAAAGAAGCTGCTTGTAGTTCAGTCTATTCTCAGAGTTTACACCGTTCAGATCACAATGTACAGCAGTTATAATCAATTCTTTCAAGAGGGTTATGGAAATATCATATTACCCGATGACAGTGGAGATGAAAGCGATGATGAGAGCTCACAGGAAAGTGAACAGTCATTTAGTCAAGATTCTCAATCGAGCGAAGAAATAGACTCTTCCCAAGAACAAATGGAGCATATAGATCCCTGGTCGCGCATTCAAGATGAAGTCACTAGTCGTCACGAAGCCAAGCTCGAAACTCTGATAAACGAGTATGAACAACATGGAGATGTGTCTGAAGTGGCCCGTGTTAAGGCTGAAAATGCTCTGCTACCAGTATACAGGAAGGAGCTGAGAAAAGTTCTTTTGGAGTATTTACAGTGGATGCATGCAATGAAGAAAGATTCGACCTTCCGTAAAGTGATAGAGACCAAAAATGAATTGAAAGATACAGAGGGATATGATTGGTTAGAATCGACAGAACTCGCTATCGATAAGCGAAAATTCTTACTCAATCGGTTGTTTGTCAAACAAACTGTTCCCGAACACTAAGTGAACTGTGACTGTTAATCTTTTCTGGTGACACCTCTGTCAATGTTTTTAATAATCAATAAACGTATTTTAAAAGAGAAAAAACCTGTTTGTTCCTTCTTGTGTCTCGCGGTGCGCAACTTGTCTATATAAACGCCTATAGATGCTAATTTCTTAAGCAAACTCCACCAAGTTTATACCGTAATTCGCTTAAATGCTCATACGCGTTCTCTACCGTTTGAATTAAGATAAAACCAAACATGTGAAACATAGGTTTACAAGTCAAAAAAGTTGTACATTGATCAAATTTTTTTCACAAAATCGGTTCACTGAGCTGGTCTTACAATTTATTTTACTCGTAACTGCTCAATAACTCCATATTGCCAATGTAGTATTGCCGTATTGGCCGCTACGAATTTTTTGCTGTTTGTAATAATTGCTATTTGATTTTCTTGGTTGCTCTTTGTCACTCAACTGGTTAAATGATTTATTGATCTTATGAACTTAACGTAATAAGAAATTTTGAAATGGAAAACTTTTAGAAAGTTTTGACAGTAAGAAAGTTTACTTTAAAGAAATGTAAATGAACTGTTGACAGGTTTGAGTGTGAATTTTTCGCTCCGATAATAACCCTTGGGAAAAGCATGTTAGTAATGCCTTTGTGTTAAGCGAAACCCCTAATTCTGGAAAAGTTTAATGAATTTTTATGAAGTAAATAATAAGAGTTTTTTTAAAGGAAATAAACTGAAGAAAATCACTTAATTTCCTCTTTTAATACACTGTTATTTATACAATAGCCGTTGACATTACATTCTTTTAAACAAAGATTGCAAAAACAGACTTAAACCTATATGTCCGTGTCATCCAACAGCAAATGTTTATGCAAAAACATTACAGAGAAAGCCACCGTGGATGTTGAAGTGTTGTTATTTTAGACCGTTTGCTAGTCTTGTCTGTTTTTCGAATGCTTTTACTTCTGTTTTTCAATAAATCCTTTGATTTTCTTGGTGTGGATAACTGGTAGTTAATGTCAATGCCTTGTTGTTGAATAGACGGAGGTATGGTACACGCTTTAAGTTTTTGGCTGTTCTCAGTGTTTTGATAGATGATTACTTTAACTTTAGGTTGTAGTTTTGCTTCTTGTAGCCACTTTCTTCTTTGATTGTGATCCAGCTGATGAACATTAGTAAGATGGTTAGATAATTTCACGAGATATTTTGCTCCACATCCCGGAACCGGACAGTCTCGGCAAACTCTTCTAACCATGTTAACGGCATGAAATATTGACGCAAATGAGAGAGTTTTGTTAATATCCTTGTGTTATATAGACGCTACTGAAGGTCAAAAAGGACAAAATGAGGTCAAAAAGGACAAAATAAGGACAACAAGGACAAAACAAGGACTAAAAGGACAAAAGGAGACACGAGGGACATTTAAGCTATATGTTTCGCTGCAAACGCGCGTGGAGAACGCGCGTGGAGAGAGCGCGTGCATGACATTCAATAAAAGTTTTTTTTCTTATCTACGTAACTGATCACTGATAAAAAACCAAAATAATTAATAATTTAATGATAAAGGAAATCTCAAATTCCCGTTTAATGTATATTCCCAGGAAAGATAGCAATATGTCTACTGTTCTTGTTTTTCTTTCGCTCATATCAGCGTATTCCAACGCCTGCTTAGAGGGAAAATGTCGGTGCTATGAAGTGTTGGAGCTTATGCAATCACACACAAATGTAATTAACGAAATCGTATTTCAATAAACAATGAAACGGAAACAACAGTCTCTGTCATGTTTGTGTTCCAGAAACAAAACCGAACAAAACCTTTATCTGTGAACTACATATTCACATCTCCGTTGTGCGAGAATACAGACCAATGTGAGAACAGTCGATAAGCTCCAACACTTCATAGCACCGACATTTTCCCTCTAAGCAGGCGTTGGAATACGCTAATATGAGCGAAAGAAAAACAAGAACAGTAGACATATTGCTATCTTTCCTGGGAATATACATTAAACGGGAATTTGAGATTTCCTTTATCATTAAATTATTAATTATTTTGGTTTTTTATCAGTGATCAGTTACGTAGATAAGAAAAAAAACTTTTATTGAATGTCATGCACGCGCTCTCTCCACGCGCGTTCTCCACGCGCGTTTGCAGCGAAACATATAGCTTAAATGTCCCTCGTGTCTCCTTTTGTCCTTTTAGTCCTTGTTTTGTCCTTGTTGTCCTTATTTTGTCCTTTTTGACCTCATTTTGTCCTTTTTGACCTTCAGTAGCGTCTATATAACACAAGGATATTAACAAAACTCTCTCATTTGCGTCAATATTTCATGCCGTTAACATGGTTAGAAGAGTTTGCCGAGACTGTCCGGTTCCGGGATGTGGAGCAAAATATCTCGTGAAATTATCTAACCATCTTACTAATGTTCATCAGCTGGATCACAATCAAAGAAGAAAGTGGCTACAAGAAGCAAAACTACAACCTAAAGTTAAAGTAATCATCTATCAAAACACTGAGAACAGCCAAAAACTTAAAGCGTGTACCATACCTCCGTCTATTCAACAACAAGGCATTGACATTAACTACCAGTTATCCACACCAAGAAAATCAAAGGATTTATTGAAAAACAGAAGTAAAAGCATTCGAAAAACAGACAAGACTAGCAAACGGTCTAAAATAACAACACTTCAACATCCACGGTGGCTTTCTCTGTAATGTTTTTGCATAAACATTTGCTGTTGGATGACACGGACATATAGGTTTAAGTCTGTTTTTGCAATCTTTGTTTAAAAGAATGTAATGTCAACGGCTATTGTATAAATAACAGTGTATTAAAAGAGGAAATTAAGTGATTTTCTTCAGTTTATTTCCTTTAAAAAACTCTTATTATTTACTTCATAAAAATTCATTAAACTTTTCCAGAATTAGGGGTTTCGCTTAACACAAAGGCATTACTAACATGCTTTTCCCAAGGGTTATTATCGGAGCGAAAAATTCACACTCAAACCTGTCAACAGTTCATTTACATTTCTTTAAAGTAAACTTTCTTACTGTCAAAACTTTCTAAAAGTTTTCCATTTCAAAATTTCTTATTACGTTAAGTTCATAAGATCAATAAATCATTTAACCAGTTGAGTGACAAAGAGCAACCAAGAAAATCAAATAGCAATTATTACAAACAGCAAAAAATTCGTAGCGGCCAATACGGCAATACTACATTGGCAATATGGAGTTATTGAGCAGTTACGAGTAAAATAAATTGTAAGACCAGCTCAGTGAACCGATTTTGTGAAAAAAATTTGATCAATGTACAACTTTTTTGACTTGTAAACCTATGTTTCACATGTTTGGTTTTATCTTAATTCAAACGGTAGAGAACGCGTATGAGCATTTAAGCGAATTACGGTATAAACTTGGTGGAGTTTGCTTAAGAAATTAGCATCTATAGGCGTTTATATAGACAAGTTGCGCACCGCGAGACACAAGAAGGAACAAACAGGTTTTTTCTCTTTTAAAATACGTTTATTGATTATTAAAAACATTGACAGAGGTGTCACCAGAAAAGATTAACAGGCACAGTTCACTTAGTGTTCGGGAACAGTTTGTTTGACAAACAACCGATTGAGTAAGAATTTTCGCTTATCGATAGCGAGTTCTGTCGATTCTAACCAATCATATCCCTCTGTATCTTTCAATTCATTTTTGGTCTCTATCACTTTACGGAAGGTCGAATCTTTCTTCATTGCATGCATCCACTGTAAATACTCCAAAAGAACTTTTCTCAGCTCCTTCCTGTATACTGGTAGCAGAGCATTTTCAGCCTTAACACGGGCCACTTCAGACACATCTCCATGTTGTTCATACTCGTTTATCAGAGTTTCGAGCTTGGCTTCGTGACGACTAGTGACTTCATCTTGAATGCGCGACCAGGGATCTATATGCTCCATTTGTTCTTGGGAAGAGTCTATTTCTTCGCTCGATTGAGAATCTTGACTAAATGACTGTTCACTTTCCTGTGAGCTCTCATCATCGCTTTCATCTCCACTGTCATCGGGTAATATGATATTTCCATAACCCTCTTGAAAGAATTGATTATAACTGCTGTACATTGTGATCTGAACGGTGTAAACTCTGAGAATAGACTGAACTACAAGCAGCTTCTTTTATGGCTATTGGTCAAGGCGGGGTTACCCTCCGATATGATGTAATTTTTATTTTTAGATTACACCCTAATGACGTAATTTTTCAATTTTTAGATTACACCCGATGATGTAATTTTTCTATTTTTAGATTACGCCCCATTACATCATATTTTTTTCTATTTTTAGATTACACCCCATTTTATGACGTCATTTACGCCCCATTTTTGATGACGTCACTGACGCCCCTATGACGTCACCTACTTAATTAATTCCTCCCCACGTTAATGAGATTCCTCCCCACGGGAAAGGTAACCGCTGTCCTTAGTATACTACTGTAGACCTTCAGGTTCTGAATAATACCCTGGTCTGCAGGCTGAAGTCTACTTGTACAGTTTGGCGGGAAAAATATCAATCGCGTGTTTGTTAGGCCAGTGACTGACACGTGTGCAGTGCAATTATCGATGAACAGCAGGATATGCCGGTTTGCCGCTTTCATCTTCCGATCAATTTTTCGAACCCATTCTTCGAATAAAACACTGTCTATCCATGCGTTCTTTTGTAATTTATAGGTCACTGGAATCAAATCCATATTGCTTCCCCTGAAGCACCGGGGTTTGGCGTATTTCCCGAGAACTAACAGCGGTAGCTTGTCTGTTCCGTCCTGGTTGCACGCTACAAGAACAGTAACACGTTCTTTACTGTTCTTTCCCCCACTGCACTTTTGTCCTTTAAAATGGAGGGTTTGTGTTGGAGTTGCTTTCCACAGAAGGCCTGTCTCGTCCGCATTATATCGATCTCTGGGCTGATAGCTACGGCAAATATCTGGGAGACGTTCTGCCCATGTGTCCACTACACTGGAGTCGACACTTTTTTCTTCACCGCAAACATTCTGGCCTGTGATACCTTGCCTTTCTTTAAATCTATCTAAGAACCCATTGCTTGCTTTGAAATTTTCGTAACCAAGCTGCTCTGCAAAGTAGCGGGCCTTCTCTGCCAAAAGCGGTCCATTGACTGGGACATTAATGCTTCGCACTTTTTTAAACCATTCTGCTAGAGCTTTTTCCACATCAGGGTAAGACGGCTGCTTCATTCTCTTGCGCTTGTCCTTGTACAGGCCTGCTTCATAGGCGCTTATGATCTCCTTTTTACTCCGCACAATAGTCGCAACAGTTGATTGAGATAAAGGGGGGTCAAAACGCTGTGCAACTTCGGCTTGTTTCTTTCCACTGTTAAGTGCTTTCAAAACTTTATACTTCTCTTCCAAACTCAAAACTCTTCGACTGCTCTTCTTCTTCGCAGAAGCTTTCTTTGCGCCGGGAATTTCATCGACATTCTCTTCGCTTGACATCTTTAAGACACTGTTTAGTGCAGCTCTCCGCGTGTTTGCTGTTGTGTCATCTGAGATTGAGTAGATATGACCTTTCTTTAATATTTGTATACGTAATTGGACTACATGCTGTCCAATTTGGAAATAATTTGATGAAAAAAATTCCGAGGGCAGCCAAAATTGGACGAGGCCGTAGGCCGAGTCCAATTTGGCTGTCAGAGGAATTTTTTGAATCTAATTATTTCCAAAATTGGACACTGAGCATGTAGTCCGGTTAGATATTAATTATATAGCTTGTAGTCAGTGAATCCAGCATAAACAACAAAACTTATGTCCAGAACGGGAAAAGCATTCAACAATAGTAGGCATAACACAGCACATGCAATTCACTCAGAGCATTGTCCTCACAAATAAAACTTAAACAAAACAGTGCAATTTTATTCACCTGAGTTTGCGAAGCTTGCTACAAAGTGAGTGAAAACACTGCATCAATCAATGAAAGTCGTAAACAAAGTGTCCGAAGAGCTTAAGGAGGCTCGATGTAGTTTTTTTAGCCCTAGGGTGGTCGTTTTGAAAATGAAAATTATCTAGGAAGCCAATGTTCGATTTTTGCCAAAATACACCATAATGATTAAATATGACCAAAGTTTATTTTTTTACGGGTCACTTAGTCACAAAGGTTACCATAGCAACGATTGTCGTTTTCTTTTGTTTTCAAACAAGCTTGATTTTCTCGAAATCTAGATTGACAATTGGTATTTATTTTTTGATATGTTAAAGTACAGTGGTTTGACTATCTGTAGACAAAATTTCAGAAAAATCTGTAAGAGCATTTAAGAGTTAATCAAGAACAAAGTTTTTTGTAACTTCTTGTAGTTTCCTACAATTGGTTGTCGATTTTATTAACAAATTAAAGCAAAAACTCTCTTGCTTTTAGTTAATGGTCTTTGATGGTGTAAGTATTTACATTTCACTTTGAATAACTGCGTTCAAATACTACGAAAAAATTTATAAGCACCTTTTTCACATTAAAACAGAATTTTTCTGAAAATTTCATTCTTGATTTACTTGAAAACGCTCTTACAGATTTTTCTTAAATTCTGTCAACAGTAAGTTAATCTACTAATCTTTAACATATCAAAAAATGAATACCAAAAGTCAATCTAGATTTCGAGAAAATTAGGCTTGTTTGAAAACAAAAGAAAACAACAATCGTTGCTATGGTAACCTTTGTGACTAAGTGACCAGTGAAAAATTAAACTTTAGTCATATTTGATCATTTTGGTGTATTTTGGCAAAAATCGAACATTGCCTTCCTAGGTAATTTTCATTTTCAAAACGACCACCCTAGGGCTAAAAAAACTACATCGAGCCTCCTTAACACAATTTATATCATAGATACTGAGATTTTCTCACGAAAAAACGATTGCGTACAAATGATACGTAAAATGCATTAGCCAATAGGAAAAGCGAACGATGAAAACTCACTAGTGAAAAAACGTCGTTCGTCCAATCACAAGCGCGAACGGCCAAAACTCACTTGTGAACAACATCGTATCGCCATTTTGATTCTCGTCGTAAACACCGGCGACATGGCGGAGACACGTTCAAGGTTTGTTTGTGTCTTTAACGGCTCCACTGAGTCGTTTATATTGCAGAACAGGAAAACCAAAACACTATAAAGAAAACGAAACAAGACGGCCTTGTTGTCACAACGTTTCTTTAAACAAAAAGAGAAACACGAAGCGAGATAACCGAAATTCCTCCTGCCGAGTTGAATAAACCTTTGAGTATAAATTCGCACAAAGGAAGGACAAGAATACGGGCAGTCTTCACTCCGAGGGATTGTAGCGAGTTTTGATTCAGATGATGACTAAAACACTGCAGGTTTGTCCTTGGTTTTGGCAGACTGTTTTCTTGATTTAATTTGTAAGAGTTCGCTCGAGTTCGCGATGAGTTATTCAGCGTTTAGCGCTGTTTTGTTCTGTTAAAACACTGAACTGGAACTTGCAAGTTTTGTACAAGTCTCAGTCAGGTTTTCTATCAAAAGTTGTTTCTGTAAAAGTTGCGAGAGTATAAACTGACGTCTAATTTCTTGTGCTACACTTCATTAAAGATGTGATTTTGAAAGACAAACATGTTTTAGTTATTTTAGTTTATGGCAGATGAATGGGTTTCCTAAACACGCACGTAACTGATAAAAAGTCGAGCAATTTAATTTTCTTTCCAAAAACCTCAGTACTGTATCTATAAAATAAACAAATTACACCATGGAAAATGCTTTGTACGATTTTTATTCACTCGCAGAGTTGTATCAGAAAACTCACTCGTTCGTTTTCTGATACTCAACTCGTGAATAAAAATCGTACGCGCGCATTTTCCATGGAGTAATCTCTATTTATTATATAGCCGCGAGTGTTTTACTGGAAAATAGACCACTCGTAAAATTCATACGAAACTGCATCCGGGACTGTAGTGGCGTATTTTCCATATCCTCACTAGTGAGGATATGGATGATGTCATTTCCCGCCTTTGCACGGTTGTTTGTGCAAAGCTGTCAAAGCCGGTTGGAAATGGCGAGCTATCAAGATCGATTCGTGAAGTTCACTGAAGCCGAAATAAATGCCTTACTGAGGAGCAGGAAAATGCTAACACGAAGAAGAAAACTTCTTATGACTTGAAATTATTTAAAAGAGCTTCTTGCTTGTGGAAAGTCAGACGAAGAGAGGGAAAATCAAGAAATTCCAGCCGCCGAACTGCAAGACTTCGCGATCAGAAATCAGTAGAAAAGCGGTGAGTTTGAGCAGAAACAGATTTCAAAACGGCGAATTATTTATTGTCAGTAACATTGATGAAAGCTAATAAACAGACTGTTTTTACATTTACGTTATACATCTTCTGAAAGCTTCAGTTCGCGACATTTTGCCTTTCAGTTTGGCAATTTACTCAATTGTTATATTTAGCCGTCGCTCGTGCTTTTGATTAATAAAAATGAACTGATTTTTGTCTATATAATAAAAAGAAAATTACACGGTGGCTTGAAGATATGAATTTTATTTTCTCGCGGTAAAAGCAATATTTTACTCATTCGCTGCGCTCATTCGTAAAATATTGCTTTACCACTCGAAAATAAAATTCATATCTTCGCGCCGCCGTGTAATATCCTCTATATACAGGCTTCAGAAACAATAAATACAGACAAGCAGTTAGTACGTGATAAATTTAATGAAAGATAACATTACATTTCGTGAGTTTAATCGACATTACTGAAGTCGCTATCACTTGCAGACCCTGAAAACAAACCAGACAGTCACAGAGTTAACCATGCCATGAAACATTGTGATGCCTACAAATTTGACCAATCATATTTGAATTAGTAATTATCGGATTTCAGAACAAGCATTGACTTGGAATTCTGTCAAGATTCCAAAGCAAAAGATCTTTGTAGATCATTAAATTGAAACGAGAATTAGCAGCAGACGAATGAAGAATAAGAGAATAAAAGAGAGATAAGTCTTTCAGATCACGTTCGTAAAAATGTTGGAAATATAGTGACATCAAATCATAGACTGATGTGCATGTAGCTTACCCTGCTCACTGCTACTTTCAGCGTTTTCCTGCCTGTCGCCTGCGGGATCGTCTGCATCGTAACCTATCAAGAAAAAACATTAACGCTGCTACAAATTTCATTTCCAACTGATATACACATTGTATCACCGCTAAATGTAATAACAACGCTAAATGTAATACCAACCGCTAATGTAATAAAAACTAACTCTAAATGTAATACTAACCGCAAATGTAATAAAAATCAACCCTAAATGTAATAACTTACCTCACCGTAAATGTAATACAGTTTAACGCTAAATGTAATAAGCTGACCAACCGTAAATGTAATACAAGTTAACCTTAAATGTAATAACACGTTACTAAGCGTGGCAAAGGCGTAAATTGCATCAATATCATCAGTGATATGATATCACTTCAATAGATTATCGGATTACACAATCACGGTCAATCCCCTTTACTAACTAAACCGTTAGGCGCAGATTACCCCCCGGGGGGTTACTCCCATACAATCATTCGGGTATTTGCCGCCCAACGGGGTCGTGATTTTGGAGCTCCTGAGTTAGAGCGGGGTATCCATTTTAGAGATGTTTCCTAAAACGGGATACACTATTTTAAACGCACGAAAGCAGCCATTTGAAATTATTCAATGAGAGATTGATTTTAAAAATACGATTTAGAACTATTGCACCCTGTGTTGCGCATCGTTAGCTTACGAGCATGGTTCTGTGCGTTTTAGTTTACAACGGGGTATAAAAAGATTGACTTAGTTACTATATCAAATTCAGGGCAAATTCTTTTTAAAACGGGTCCAAATTTAGAGTCCCGGGCGGCACATACCCACCAAAAAATACCCGAGTGCCTCCCCCCCCCCTGGGAAATTACCCAAAGAAGCTTCTTGACACAAATAAAGACACCAGTTGAACGGAATGAAGTGTGACTATAGGAGAGATGTTCATATAAGGAGGTAATGGACAGGACATGTCTTTGGAGGCTATGTAATGGCGCGATCCGCTGCAAAGAATGTCGAAAATGATGTTTGCAAATGCTTGACATCAGAAGGGCTGTTTTCTTCGGAAATCTTAAGAAGTTCCCAGTTAAGCTTTGATCGGAACTACAAAAAACCTCGGCAATGTTCAAAAAAAATCACCGAGAATCAAGTGATGCCCAGTAACCGTAAGGGAGCTTTTAACACTATGCTATTACATTTGAGGTTAACTTGTATTACATTTACGGTTGGTCGGCTAATTACATTTAGCGTTAAATTGTATTACATTTACGGTGGGGTAAGTTATTACATTTAGGGTTGATTTTTATTACATTTGCGGTTAGTATTACATTTAGAGTTAATTTTTATTATATTTGCGGTTGGTATTACATTTAGCGTTGTTATTACATTTAGCGGTGATACACACATAGCTTGGAAAAAACTCTCCAAAGTGAACAATAACTTGGTTTCATAGTCAGCTTTTATTTTATTTATTACATGCAACTACCTTACACACGGGGAAGTTAGGTTAGTTCTGTTGATTATGGTTTCTATGCAGGAAAGAACATCATTTGTTAGTGAACGGTGGCGAGGGAGTATTCAAAATAGAAACTCGGTCAGAAGGCAACCTTAGATAAGGCTTAACCATATTATTGACAAACAACATTGATGGGAACCTTGTTGAACGGCAAGTCGGTTATCCCTGACGAAGCAAACGACGGTTGGTAACAACAACAGCGAGGTTGTTTTTTTTTTTCTGTCTACTACCGTTTCAAAAATTGAAAAATACAAATATGAAGAAATAGTATTTACAACACAAAGCAAACACCCAGATCGCAGTTGTAACCTTTAGCTCGGAGTGACAAGCAATAGTCCTGTAAATACATGTTCCATGTAAACAAAATGCCCAAAATGACTAACGAACCTTTCCTTATGGACACCTGAAATATGGATACCTCTCTATTACGGACAGTTCACTCGGTCCGAAAGGGACCAAAATTCATATAACCTCTACCTCTGTAATACAAACACCGCCATGACACACCGCCCTGTCCCTTTTGTGTCCGTATTTAGGAGGTTCGACTGTACGGTATTTAACAATTATCCTGCGAAATCGCGCGGAATATCGCCTGATACTTAGCCGACGAGGACGTAGGCCGAGTTGGCTAAAATCAGACGATATTCCGTAAGATTGAGCAGGATAATTGTTTTATTATTCAACAAATTGTCAACGAAACACATTTTGCACATAGAAAAACTGTAATTATGCAGCGCTTTACAAGATTTCGGACGAATCTTCGCAACCTACGAATATCGCAGGATACATGCTATGTAAGGATGACAGATATCGTTAACAATTTGACCATATATGGGCAGCGCGCGCATCTGTTGAATAATAAATAATGTCAAATGCGTGTTCAAAGGAAGACCTTGTACAAGTGACATTAAACAGCTATAAAATGTAATAATCAAGAAAAATCAATCGTCCAGAAAGAACCGAGTTGAGCGGTATATACTGTGTCAGGGTTACCTTTTTCCTCAATCTGCTGATTATCCTGCAGCTCAGCTGTAGAAAACCTCTGATCCTCCCCTTACACGAAAATACAAATTCAATATTAAGCCACCTAATATAATTTCTCCATCTGTTTGAAACAAAAATTAAGCTTACCATCGTCCCGGGGATTTAAGTAGAAACTAAGAGTACTTCAGATCTAAGATGTAATATAAACTGGGACTTGAGTTTTAAAATATTAAACGGAGTTACTCAAGATATGTAAAATATACCTGGTAAAGTTTTGCCTTTCCCTTGATGCATTTGAAGTTCTCTTCCTCCTTCACTGCTACTTGCCGCTGACCCAGTGTCGCTTTCATGGTCACTTGGACTGCTCCCGTCTGAGCTCTCATCTTCGCTACTCCAGCTACCTTTACGTGAAATCTGTACATCACCTTGCAACTCATTACTTACTACAGCATGAGAAAGTTCAAGGGGACTTGCGTCTACAGACTCGTCAGCGGTATTCAGTACACTAGTATGCGTGTTCAGTGCGCTAGTAAGCTTCCGGCCAGGTGAGTCAGTAAGGCTTGGGTCAGCGGTGTTAAGTCTTGATGGAACTTTCGCATGAGACTCATCTGCTGTAAGAACGTTACTGACAATCAACAGGGGACCATCACAAATTAAAACAAAACCGTTTAAACAAAAATATCCAAGTATATTTTTAGGCAATCTCGTCCCGCGAGGCTGCGATCCTTCTGGTCTGCGCCAGGGATCGGGTCCTCTGGGCTAAAGGCGTCTGAATCTGATTCGCTGTTGAAAACTTGTTCGTTTCACCACAATCGTTATTCTCCGACGCACGCGCACAATCAAACCAGAACCAGGATTTCCTTGTTCCGGTTTTGGATTTGTCCAGAGCTGTTGCGTTTCCCGTCCGCTGGTCAAGGGGAACGCAGGCTCTGGGAACGAGATTGATTGTTAAGGAAACTTTTATTTTTACATGTGTGCGATCATTTTTGTAATGCGATGGGGCGTTACTTAGCGATATTAACACAAGGAGAATTATAATCAGCCAGCTCCTAACTTGCAACTTGCGTCAACTGACTGAAATGTGCGCCTTCGTTATAATCAGTTAGTCTGACTGACTAACGATCATGAAGACGCTAGATTCTATTAAGACTAGCTCTATGCTAGTATAACGGTGTTATAACATTGAACTGTAAACCAAATTCATACCACTTTCAGCCTGTGAGAAGGATGTTAACGTGGACAATTCTGTTCTGTGAGGGGAGGGGACAGAAATCGCTTCAGGAGCAGCAGCTTGCTCTTGTCGTCTTTCATGTGATTGTACAGACGAGGGGAGGGAGGGTGGGGCTAACGTGTCTTTGCTCTTCTGTTGGAAAAGATGATGAATGCAACGTCAAAAACAGCTAATAACTTTTTTAGATACTCAGCCTGCTCTATTGGAATCCGCTTTTCGCTGTTAGCAGAATGGGATCCCTAAAAGAGAAAATTATTCTTCATTTTTGGCTTATTTACAATTATAAAAATTAAAGGGATTGTCAGTATTTTTTTTGAACTCCTCTCCTCTCTCTTGTCTTCTCTTCAGCGAACGTTGTATTCATTTTTTTTGCTCCTTCTTGGCCATGTTTTAAGCCATATCAGGGTGTAACGTACATGTCCAAAAAGACTTAGGCCACTTTTCTTTGACCTGGTTTTCATACATCCAGACATAAATATAATACACAAAATTGTTTGTTTTCAACTGCACTACTTTCTCTCTTTTCTACAAGCGATGGTCAACCTGACTGTGCCTAGTTGACTAGGGTCGTGGTCTTGTTTTATGGTTAAAATAAGCAAACATGCATAAACAGGAGATAGAAGAGTCTGATGACATGTTCTGTAGCATGCATTACGGTTAACTGCTGACATACTGGTTGTCGTGTAACTCTTGGTTTCTGCATCTTCTTTGCTCGTGCAGCTGCTGCGCTGGCTTGATGAATTTTTTCTTGAAGAAATCAAAAATCAAGGTCTTATGCTTTAAGTAAGAAGGTCATATTTTATATTACACCTGGCATATATTAGGTGCTTAGAAACCCGGAATAGAGGGGTTATATTTTGTGTATCAGGCTCCAAACTGTAGCAACCCTCCAAGTTGCGACCATTTTAGACCCCATGGCGACTAGAATTTTAGAACTGGCAACTAAATTGTAGGGCAAGTCACCAGCCCGGCGACCACAAGAAGACTGCTCCAGAGCTTGAGCAAACTATCACCCAAACTCACTTTGTTCTATTCATTCACTTTGCGATTATGTTACGATTTCGCCATTGTCCGACACTCATTGCTACTCTCCTGGGCCCGGTTGTTCAAAGCACGATTAAGCTAATCCAGGATTAGCGTGAAATTTGATTTCAATTAATTTTTATAACATTTCGTTAAGGTTTTCTGTTAATATATTTAATCCCCCATTTTTGACGTGGACCAAACTCAAACGTCACAAAACATTAGCTATGGAAAACTTTTAAAACAAGAGAAATTAAAACCTTGATCATCTTTTAATCCTGGGTTAGCGTTAATCGCTCTTCGAACAACCCGGCCCTGGTGTGGAGGCTAGTCTATCACTGGTAAGGTTTGCAGCATTTTTGTCAACATTCCCCAGCAAAACCGTGCGTAGCCAAGAACACCACACAACTACCTTATTGTTACTTATTTTCGCGGGACTTAATTTTCGCGATTTTCAAAAAATCGCGAAATTTAAGACCCGCGAAAAAGGTTCTCGCGAAAATTAACGACGCGAAATTTAATACCCTTCGATATAATTCGTTATGAATATTCAACGTTGCCGTCAGTTTACTACTTAATTACCTTGGTACAGTCGTCAAACTAGCTCTACTTTGTTGCAAAGGAACATGTTAAACTGTTTTTAAAGTTTTGTTTTGTTATATGGTTTTGTTCAATGTCATTGGAAACTGTTGCAGTGGAAAATTAAAATCAGTTGGACCAGAAGTACATAATTATGTACTTCTGGTTGGACCAATTTTGAGACTTACTGACTGTTAATGTCGACCAGTATTTGACACTTCTCGCGAAATTAAGTTC
Organism: Oculina patagonica; assembly: GCF_052425735.1. NCBI lineage: Eukaryota > Metazoa > Cnidaria > Anthozoa > Scleractinia > Oculinidae > Oculina > Oculina patagonica. The sequence goes on from NC_135765.1 coordinate 20,462,737, forward strand.
TCGTAATCTTATTTTTTGGGCCAAATCGCGAAATTTAAGTCCCGCGAAATATGGTCGTTCCATTTTCTCGAAATTAAGTGCCCGCGAAAATAAGTAACAATAAGGTGCTAATGCTAGAACCCAGACTTCTCGATCTAGAATCCAACATAAGGACACCTCATCTCCCACTGAACATTGTACAAACACAAAACGTCAATCATTTAGACTAAAAATTCATCAATGCTTACCAAATTCTTCCTCGGAGCGGTTGCGGTGAAGATATATCCATACTTTTCTATTGCTGTCGTATTTAACACATGGATCACGTTCATAGTGAAGCCTGTCCAAAGCTCCGCTAACCACGGTATGAATCTGCGTACACAGACACAAAAATCAGAACACAGCATTAATGTGCAGTGTTTGTTTATTTCTTTACCAAGGTATCCATGAATCATAGCAGGTTATTGTATCTTATTAAAACCTAGCTATTGCAATTCCTGAGTTTTGACTGGTTTACGGGACATGGTATATGAGCTCATAATAATTTTGCCATGGACTACAAATGTTGTAGATGTGTTGTCGACGAAAAGCGCCAGGGAGCTCAAATATTGCAATTCTTTGGGTGTTTTTAATAAAACAATTATTCTATAAGCGCTAGTTGGATGTGAGATAGTTATAGCCAACTTGGCGCTACGCACCTCGTTGGATATCTACCATATCTCACATCCAACGCACACTCATGGAGAAATTGTTAAACATTTTAGAATATAGCCACTGTACGCAGCACCGTAGCCAACCAATTCTTTCATATTTGAAGTATTTTTCAATGCATTGCCTCTTACAGGATCCCGGAGAAATAGATGAATTTAAACATTTTACCGAGGCAAGTTCCCGGTTTGCATGTTACTAGCTACGTGGCTGGTATGCGCGCGAATAGGAAAACTATCTTCTGTTTAGTAAACATTAGATAGAATGCATGATTGGTTGATTGGCTGCACTAAATGTCAATTCAGTTCCTGGTCACTAACGATGTTTTAATAGAAAAAATATCAAGTTACCAACCTGTGCATCAGACGAATTTGGGTTAAGAAACTGAGAGTCCTTTAACAGCTCACACACCTATAAACAAACACACACCACTGAGATTCACAACGTTGAATGTTATCTATCAAATGATCCCACTGGTAGTAGGCTGTACAAGTTAGGAGTTTAGTCAAGTTTAACAAACCATGTGATTTGAAAACAGGGTACTTCAGTTGTAATAGATAAATCAGTTTTGAACATGCATCCCTGTAGACTACCGCATGGTGTCATATTGTTTGGACACTCAATGACACCCATTGTGACATGGAAAATTTCTTTTTTTGTGTGTGTTCTCTGACTTGTTTATTTTCTCAGCATCATATTGTTCACTTTTAATTTCACTTAGCTTGTTTGATTTATTCGCGGATTCTACCATTTCTTCTGCTTTCGCGATCTGGACCTTGTTCAAATTCTCATAAGATTTACGGAAGAAACTGTTTGCAGCTCCAAATAATGAGTGTCTGACATCCTTTAAGTTTCAATTCCACTATTAATAATCGAAACATTTACTCTCATTTTTGAAACGGATCAGCCTACAAGAGTACAGCTGCATTTTGATTATTAACTGTCTGCTGTGTCAGTTTTACAAAATGACTGCAATACAAAAATCCTAACAAAAATATACATGAACACTTAATATACCTCAGCCCTAGTCCCCTCTCCGTTGGGCAGTCTGGAGGCGGCATCTCTGACCAGTGTGAGTATAGTGACGTATGGAGGTCGTAACGAGATCAACAGTGAGTGTTCACGAGCCTTGTTCAGATTGGTATCTTTACTGAAAACACCCTTACAAAACAATCAATGGCAAATTAAAAACTCTTTTGTTGTTTAAGAGTACAAGTAGATGTGCAAGTCCTCAAATATCACATATACCCGGGCATATACCAATATCACGCCGAATCTCACAATAGTCATAACATATCGAAATGAACTTGTTCCTCAACTTGTAACTTGTAACCATGGGTTACAAGCCACAATACTCCATGTTTAAATGTGAAATTCATTATTAATTCTGAAGTAATGGATCCAATGAAAAGGCTCTATTCAGGTCACATGAATACAGAATAGGCAGTCTCTAATTTTAATAGAGAACAGGCATTCTGAATTTTACAGCTTAGAAACAATACAATTGGATTTTCATTTAACAAGATTGTGTCCACCTTCAGCTCGCTAACAACAGCAGCTTATTCTGTGACATACCTTAACAGGGCCAACAACAGACTCAAAGCCATGCATTCGGAAGGTAAACGCTTTGTGTGGATTGGCATATCGTTTGTTTTCCTGTTAATATAATGAGTGATAACATACATGTAGCTATGTTTTGTAACTATAGTGTCCCAGTTAGTAACATGACAATGAAATGACATTCTCATTGTTTTCGCTGTCGCCATCACCCTACTGAATGGCAATGAATGGATAACTCAAAATCAACTCTAAACTTGAGGGACGTTTTCAATTTTGCAATCAAGTCAAAGCCAGCTCAGACAATCCACAGTCCACAGTCCATAGTCTGTCCAAATGAAATAAGCAATGAGCGCCAAAAGTGTTGAGACAGTCGGCACTTTTTGAGTACCTTGGACAAATTTTACCCCTCACCCCTTCAATATAACCCCCTCCCCCCGAAACAATGTTGTATTTGTTATCTGCAAGACTTGCCTCGTTTGAGTACAACATTGAAAAGGGGGGAGGGGGAGTGGTTCAGAAGCGGCAGCAGATTAAAGGTGAAAAAACGGGAATTTTAAATTAGTATCAATTTCATTCAACTGTCTCAAGGACTTTTGACGCCCGTTGTCTGAAAGGGAAATCTAGCTTTTTGCAATAATTATGAGTGCAAACTAAGAATCCATGGAAATACAATGTTTCGTGGACTAAGACGCATTTTTCTGATATATAACATAACGGGTTACCACGGGTAACCAAACAAATTAAAAGGAATAAGAGTATCTTGTTTCTCAACTATTTTGGTTACCCGTGGTTACTCGTGGTTACCCGTTCATTTCGAGAAAAGAGGCCGTTTTTCACATGTTATTGACAAGCTGTTTGTTGAACAATCACGGATAGTTGCGATTCCATTCAATTGCATGCATTTTTACGTGATTAAATGAATAATATCGTCAATAATAACGTGAAAAGCCGTCAGAGTCACGGGCATGTGACGTTTTACGTACTAGTTGCGTGACACCGTCACACAAGGCGATCGTAGGTTCTAAAATGCGCGAAAATAATCGGTGGATAGTAATATATATTTGATATTTGTACCCTGTCCATTGTTTACAATTATTTAATCCATTGTCTTGTTCATACTTGCAATTATTCTGGAAATTACGCCTTTATCTAGAGACTTCACGGTATCGGAGATACGTCCTCAAAACAGACCAAAGGTTATGAAAGTTATATGTTCTTCTTTAGTGCATCGTCATGTAATTAGATTTACCATGTTAAAAATACTTCTTCTTTAGCTGAGATACGCAATGCGTCCTGTCCACAAGCTGTCATCGCATTCAAGTTTGATCTTTCGTGCAATTTATAGAATCTTTTTCACATTCCGTCTGTAAATAGTCCCTTTTGCCGTGCTTCAAGGAACTTATACCATTTGCTACGACAAAACATTGTCCTGTTCTGAAAGAAACGTGTCTTGCGCTGGCGCCTGCTTACCGCATTAGTTTCTAGACAGTAAATCGACCCATCCCATTCCTTAACCTTGGGATTTTTCTAAGACTGGACCGCTTTTCCCGGGAACACAGTTTTTGGTGGCGTCCGATAGCTTTCCTCGTCACGCACGCTCGATTTTTTTCCTTTGCTCTAAGCAGCTTTAAAATGCGATACAAAAACCCCGAGATATTTAAGGTTGTTGCATAATTTATTTGGCACCTAATCCTATTAATTTCTTTGCAAAGCAGACATACGCACGTGTTTCAACACAAATTCTAGCCTTAATCAAAGTCTCTTCGAGATATCGACGTTTTTGCATGAAGTATGAGTCGAAGGTTTATCCTGTGCATTGTTCTTCGAACTTATCATTACAGTTTCTTTGTAGTTTAATTTAACAATTTCCTATCTTCGCGGAGGAAATGCAGCCATATAATTTTGTCAAAAATGGCTCGTTCGCGCCGGGTATTTATACACATATTCCTTAACATTACACAAATAAACAGTGCAAATTTCAGCGAGATCTGACAATTCTTTACTTTAAAACTGCAAGGACCTTTCGAGGCAGTCGATTACGGAAATGAAACAGCAAAATATGCCTTCGACGCTTTGTTTTTGCGACGCTATATTTGAATTGTTATAGGTAGACCGCCGTTCAATGTGTTCAAGGCCGTATCGTTACGACTGCTCCATGAAAAAGCACGAAAAAAAATACGGATATTTCCGACTACTGTCGGAGAAAACATTGCGTAAACAAATCGTTACACTCAAGCTGCGTTTTGTCTAGGCTCGGCGAGGGTCGGATATCAAGACCCAGGATTAAACAAAAGCCACATATACAGTGAATGCTTTCGAATTATATTTGAAGATGAAATACGAAAGAATTTTGCTGTCTTTGACTGAAATTCCACTCGAAGTGCGTAGATACGATCGCATGTTGTAAAGCCGATTCATGCAACATTGCTCTCAACGCGATGTAAGTGCTAGTGATTATTTATTCGTGTTTTAGTTACGCAATCCATTGTTTGTGCGACGCTTTTTATAGATCGCCTTTCAGACACACGTGCGTTGAGATAAGAAAGCTGACATGTCACTTTTAAAATTGTTATATAACGTTTGTAAATGTGACAAGTCACGTTTTTTCCACGAAATCGCAAGTGATCACCCACAGCGGAAAGTAATCCCTTGAGAAATTAAAACAGTCCCTTGAGAAATTAAAAAAGTCCCTTGAGAGTTTACAAATATGTGGTTCCAAATTTTGTCTACTAACCCCTATTCTACCATTTTTGCTTGTAAACAAGCAAAAACGTCGAAAAAACGATTTGGCCTTGTTTATGCACAGGTCTAGCCGATTTGTGACGTCATCGCCAAATTACAATAATCACGATATTTACGCGCTAATTAATCTTTCGTAATGCAGCGCAGTACCAATGTGATCACCTGATTCTAAAGAATAATATATGTTTGTGTCCATGTTATGTAGTTTCTTATTTTCAAGATATACCGAAAATTCACCTTCAGACAATGAGCGCCAAAAGTGTTGAGACAGTCGGCACTTTTTGAGTACCTTGGACAAATTTTACCCCTCACCCCTTCAATATAACCCCCTCCCCCCGAAACAATGTTGTATTTGTTATCTGCAAGACTTGCCTCGCTTGAGTACAACATTGAAAAGGGGGGAGGGGGAGTGGTTCAGAAGCGGCAGCAGATTAAAGGTGAAAAAACGGGAATTTTAAATTAGTATCAATTTCATTCAACTGTCTCAAGGACTTTTGACGCCCATTGAGGTTAAAAAAAAAAAACAGCTGAATACCTGCTCCCTGAAAGCCGCTCTCTCATCTTCTGTGCTTGGCCTCACAACAAAATCTGTTTTTCTGCAAGAGAAAGCACAACACTTTAAACGGATATGTTCCACTCTAGTAAACGACTCTCTTGTTATTTTTATCTATTTCATAGCACTGTTCTTTTTCAAACTATTCAATTGCTTTTACAAATACGTCATCTCCGAAACGCTAAACTGGTTGTCCATGTCCCCTCCGGGCAAAGAAAACAGAAACAACAACAATAAATTATTTCTTATGAGAAGGAAAGGAAGGTTCTAGCAGGAATTTTCAAATACATTTTAAGAATCTGAATAAAACTAAGTTGATTTAATTACAACATCTTAACCGCTGTCTTTACTTACACGAGTGCAATGGGTGTAGATGAGGAATCCGCCTCAGCAACAACACCCTGTAAAAATTCAAAACAAATGTTACAAAATTAACTAAAGTGAAATCACAACTTCCAGACAACACACATGCAGAAAAGGTATTTTATACCATGCCATAGTGGCTCACATAATCTGTAATTCAACTCCTAGTGTGTTGCACCAGGTATTCGCTTCAGCCAATCACTAAGAAATATCTTCTGAATTACATATAGAGTTCATGCTGATTAAAATGTTGCTTAGCGAATTTCTTTCTTATTTCTGCAGCCTTTCAATTTTCTAGTTACTAACATGTCCCTTAAGTTAGAATCCCTGACACTGAAGCCAAGGTTCAAAAGGCTACTTTCCAGTTTTCTATTGTCACACACAACACATAGAGGGGTTATTGTGTCTTTTGCTGCCAGAGCTATCCTCTAGCTGAAGACGTAAAAGCATTGCTCAAATCAAAACAGATACATGAAAAGATTAATGTTGTGCTTCCCATTTGCAAAAAAAAAAAATGTGCAGAATTTGGACGGAGATTTTCTGTTGTCAGAAAAATACCAAGATGGTACAGTGGTACAGGTACCACTTCATTTTGATATCAGAGTGTATGGAAAGTATCACAGTAAACAGCTTGCCTTCTTGTTTGTAAGTTGTCCTTTGATTCGCAGCCAATCCTCACACAATGGCTCTAAATGTTCATCAGAGTCTCTATGAGAACCTACAAAAAATATCACTTGTAATGAGCAGTATTGTCAATTTAATTTGCATGATATTATTATATTACCACCGAAATAAAGAAGAGCCAATATCCCCCACCCACATTGGATTGACTCATCAATGGGATCAGAGTTAACCTGTATTTTCATGTGTGCCTAATTTGTTAATATAAAAAAATGTACATTTAATTTATTTACCAACGTAACACAGAGGAGTACTAAGGAGCTCGTTAGAAAGTGTATGTGTATCGAAGATCAAATTGGAATCTGAACAGTTGTTTTTTTCTGGAGGGAGAAAAACCAGATAACCCAGGAAAAAACCCCAAAGCAAGGACAGAACCAACAACAAACTTAACCCACATATCATTATGGCGCTGGGCCGGAATCGAATGTGGCCACATTAGTCCCTACTAGCCTGCTATTGTGCAATTTGAAATCTGCAAATGTTTTGTTGACATCATTGTGAATCTGTGTATACATACATAATAAACGGCATGCAATGCATGCAGAGGTCATGACGTTTCCCAAGGGGCTCTTTAGCGACCAAGGTGGACTGCGTTCTAATAATTGTGTTACACAGGCCAACTGTAGAAGATGCCTGTTTACTGAATATAACAGAACTTGACAAGTACAATATGTGTCTTTCGTTTATATTTTGTATTACTTCTTTCTAACTTGCCAGGGGTATTTACAGTACAGTGATTCCTACCTATCCACTTCCACTGCTGTGGCCTTTCTTTGAAATCCACCAATGGAACAAAGGAAGCTGGAGTCTCTAAAAACAACAACGATAGACTTGGTGTTTGCAAGAGTTCTTAATATGGCATTGTGACAGTTTACTGTAAACCAATACTGTTTATACCTCCTGAGCTGCCAGAGAGAAAGAGGAGAGCAGAATAAACCAGCTTGACCCAGTCTTGCTCGTGTTTTTTCCATGCACTGGAAGCAGATGATGGAGACAGCTGCAGGGGCAAGCAAATCAGAGTCATAAGTACATGTGACATGTGACATCATATGTTATTTATGATAACATTATTATCGTGATTGGAACATACCATCCAGTGCAACCCGTTTTCAGGGGGAGCAGGGGTGGTGGGGTGCTGACAGCATTGGCACATCAGATTTTTTAAGAGCAAATCGACTTTCGGGATGGCAGGACGACGTTAAGGCAGATGAATCATGCCCATTTGAAAACATTTTCAACCTTCCCTGTTGACTACTTTAGTTGTGGTATGTTTTCTAAGTGTTGCGTAAATTCACTTACCGAATACCAAGTCAACATCAAGGCAGACAGATTGTTTCAATTCCATCAATGCAATTAGATATGACAACATTTTCAACCCTCCCTATTGACCAAGTTGCTGTAGGTTTTCGATTGTCGATTACAGTCTAATGTGCCCTAATATTGATTTTGTGTGTTGCAATTAGCCATGTTCAAAACGAGCAGGGGACTGGGTACGAATATTCAATATAGATTGCACTGAAAAACTGGGCCCGTCATCTGAAAGAGCATCCAAAAATTAGTAACTTTACCAAATTTGAGAGTTATTGGTTTAAACGCATAGGTATGGTTTACTTTTAGAAATTGCTAAAATAAGAGAGCTTAGTATGGATTGGAGGGACAGCTGTCCATCCAGCCATACTAAGCTCTCTTATTTTAACGATTTTTAAAAGAGTTCCATGCCTTTGCGTTTAAACCAATAACTCTCAAATTTGGTTGAGTTACTAATTTTTGGATGCTCTTTCAGATGACGGGCCCAGTTTTTCAGTGCAATCGATATTGAATATTCGTACCCAGTCCCCTGCTCGTTTTGAACATGGCTAATTAATCCATGGCCGCTACTTCTGTTTCAATAGTATATTACAGTCCTTTAATCTCGTGTTATGAACAGTAAATACAGTCGAAGCTCTCTTAACGGACACTCTCGTAAACGGACAGCTCTACTTACGGTCACTTTGTTAGAAACCCCGTTTTTACTCTCATAGAAACTCTGTATTTTTACATTCTCGTAAGCGGACATTCCCGTAAGCGGCCGCGGACACTTTCCGAGATTACGACTTAGACTTTTTCTTTGTTTTTAAGCTCCCGTAAGCGGACACCGCAAAGAAAATTATATAAAAAACCTCTGTATCTTGTATTAATCAATCAACTTCACATCGCCGTTCGTCACAATGATTTTACTGTAATTACAGAACCATATTTCAGTGTTTGTTTTGTCGTCATCCACGTCCGGTTACATTTCGAAACACCACTAACATGCATATTACCATTATGTTAGCCGAGCAAGCTCCCGTAAGCGGCCATCTATCCCCTTCACCTCTAGTGGCCGCTTACAAGAACCATTCTCGTAAGCGGCCAGCTCCAGTTGCGGACACTTTTTTCCCGTCCCGAGGGTGTCCGCTTATGAGAGCTTCGACTGTAATATCATTTATACAAACCTGCCATGCCTTAACAAACTCTTCAATCTAAATAAAGAGAGCAAAAAATTAAATGTCAAGCTACTTTCTTACATTAGCAATTTCTTGGCACTGGGGATGGTTCGATCACCAAAAGCCGCAAACAAAGGATTCAAAGGACAGTAAACAACACCAAAACCACAACACAAGTGTATAACTTATCAATATTAGTTTTACCAACACCGTAAATTTTTATTTTACAGGGTATCCAAAATAGTTATTCATGTTATTTCTTTTTTATTTTTTTTTTTTTTTTTTTTTTTTTTTTTTTTTTTTTTTATTTTTGATTTCTTGATATGTGATTTTATTATATGACTATAGCTCCGTGAGCGGTCAAGATGAAACAAATCCCGTGCTCTGATTTGCTACCCGAGCGATCAAGATGGAGCCATCTTGACCGCTTGGGATCGCCCACTGTGTTCTCGCAAGAGAAAAAACTTTTCAGTTCCGTCGATGCTACTACAAAAAACTTTTCCGTCTTAAACTTGAGCTATGAAACAATTTTCCGAAACAAAACGAATATTTTCTGTCTGTTTCTAGCGAAAGGGAGTCTGATAACAAAGAAATAGGTCTTGAAGCGAACGAGAACAAACTAATTATTAAACAACAAATGTTAAAGAGTTTCGTGAATTTATTTGCCACAACAACCAGCTAATACAATTAAAATGCAAAGCGACTTAAAGCCATGATATTGGTTTTGTTCGGCAGAAAAGGGAGAGAAGTCAGTGACATACCTGAAGAATAAAGAATTTCGGCAAAATTGTTGTTTGTGTAAATCTTGATGTAAATCTTTATGGAAGAAAGCGGATGGCACGGCGAACCAGGCAATGTAAGCTTTTAAAACATCTTTTCACCGATGCCTCCAATGCTCATGTTGAATGAGGTCGGGTGAAACATTTAAATAAATGATGTAGGAAAGTTCAAGCTTTTCCCTGAAGTCCCAAACACTTTCAATATCACAATTTCAATATTCAGCTCGTGTCACCATGACGGCAGGTTTGCACCACTAAAGCGCCAGAAGCGAGCAAATACTCTGCAAAACGTTGAATAATCAAAAGCTGGCAGCCAGATGGATAGGACATTCTTGTTTTAAGGCTTCAAACTCAACGTTGATTTGCAATTTAAGCCATTTAAATAATTTATCCTCTAGAGGGTTAAAAAGAGGTGAATTTCGCTGTTGTTGCATCGTTTTACTTCGTCTCAATTCATTCAAGAATTTGGCAGTCACTCGTTAAACTTTTAAACCAATGAAATGATTTTAGCGTGCGCCATTGAATGTACATGCAACAGGCTTCCTTTTCAGTACTCGAAAAAAGTCATATAATAAATCCTTTATTGACCAAGCTTGTTCGGTCAAGAAGGCAGGATATTGGCCTCGTTCTTTTTTTGCGTCCATAACCGGTCCATAACCACGCAAAAAAAGAACTTGGCCAATATCCTGCCATCTTGACCTCACGCTTGTTCAATAACCCATATACCGGTATGTTTTACAATTCTAAGGTGGTACCGGTAAATTGTTTGAGAGTGCAAGTCGTGACCTTTCTCTTTGTGTAACAGCACTTGGTATTGTACAATGTTTATTCTAGTTATGCAATACTTTCAAGTTATCACCACTGCCAGTATTACTGTCACCATAGTCATTGCAACATGATGTAAAAGGGAAACCTCAAGAGCTTATCCCATTTTCGGTAGCGTTAGGCCTCTAGGAATATTTCTACTCCCCCCTGAATGGGATGCAAGTCTATCGCAGAGTACCCCCCAGCATTATTTTGCTGGCACCCATCATTTTACACCTGCGTAGAGAGAGGCACTATGAGAGTTTAGTGTCTTGCCTAAGAACACGACACTGTGACCCCAGCCAGAACTCGAACCTGGACTGCTTGATCCAGAGTCCAGCGCACTAACCATTAGGCCACAGTGCCTCCCACAACACGATGTAAAGTCGCCCATAATGTGAGATATGTCCATGAACATCCCTCAAGTGACATGTTCTTCAGTATACAATTTCCAAAAATTGTCCAAATGTTTATTGAGTGTTACCCACCATTTTCTCAGCATTTAAAAAGTGTAAAATATTTTATGAAGGCTACACAAGGGTTGCTATTTAACAAATTTGACGGCACGCTCTTGGTTTCTATCAGCTGATAGTTGGCGAGGAGCAAAGCCCCAAGCCAACTAAGAAGAAACTGAGAACGAGTCATCTTATTGTTTTGGCATAACCCACCAGCTGATGTAATAAACAGAAATAATCGCTAGTGAGGATGATTGGTTAACTTTCAAAAAACTGAGTGCATGCCCCAAGAGCTGTCTATTGTCTTAGCTACCCGCTTCGTCTATTTCAAATCGCACAATCTGATTGGCTACATAGGTGCCTTCTATCGATCCTTAGATGGCTCTTGGTGCGTGTGCTTATTTTTTTGAGGAATTTTGTCAACAAAACATTCAAAAAATCAACTCTTGCTATATTTTGTGTTTAATAGATCTGCAGCTGGGTTATGCTAAAACAATTAGACGGCTCGCTCTCGGTTTCTACCTGCTTTTTATAGTTGGCGAGGGGTGAAGATAGAAACCTTGGTCTTGCCGTCTAATTGTTAAATAGATGGCACCTGTTTAGCCAATCAGATTGAGCGATTACCTAATAGAGGGTCAGTGGGTTATGCTAAATGCTGTTATTCTCTGTCAGTTAAAAGTGCCAATCTAATCAAATTGGTAGAAAATTGGTAGAAAAATTTAAGTAGAAAAGATGAAATTATATATAGGATACATGGCAATCACATACATATAATTCACTCAATCAACTTACTTTTTGTAAGTTAGCCTTTGAGTCAGAACATTTATGAAAAATTTCCCGAAGCAAGCTAAAAAAGCAAGGTAGATCCTCTGATCCATCAGGAAGCCTGTAAAGATTGAGGTAAACAGGTTATGACCAGTCATTTGTGGAGGGGGAGGGGAGATACAAGTCTCTCTTACTGGGCTAGAGTGTAAATGTCTCACTAAGGTGTACCAGAAATTCATAAGGGTTAAAATGTGTAATTAATGCGCGTTCACAGCGTTTGAATATTCACCCTTGCCATTAGTACCATATTTGGAAACACGCAGAGTTTGTACATGCATGCTTCATACAAGCAATGAAACGCAACATTTTTCATGTTTCGGTGAATTACATGAATTCCGACCTAAGTGCCAATTTCGTACAGAAACTAAAGAAAATCATTAAGTTTATTCAAGAGAAGTTCTCTAGACTACTTAACGATGATGAAACAGGAGAATTAAACCAAATGTAACTTAATTCGAACAAGCTTGTTCAAAAACAAGGTCACGCCATTGAGTGTGAGTTGTCAATTTGATCCAAATATGGTTCTTATTGGAAACAAATGTGCAAATGCTTTGAACAATACGAATCATAGGGATTTACACATTTCAACCCTTAAATTGGGCTTCTGGACCTGTTGTGTACATGTACGTCTTACTGTGGCGTTCATGTATGTATCTTATAGGGATATAAATGTCCTACCAAGTACATGTACACGTCTTACTGTGATGTACATGTATGTGTCTTACTGTAGTGTTCACCTATGCATTTTATGAGGGTGTACATGTAAATGGGTGTACAGGCCGGTGTACAGTGTACAGAGATGTACATGTACACGTCTTACTGAGGTGTACATGTATGTGTCTTACTGTGGTGTTCCCATATGTATTTCATGGGGGTGTAAATGTCCTACAGAGGTGTACATGTACACGTCTTTCTGTGGTGTACATGTATGTGTCTTACTGTAGTGTTCACCTTCGTATTTCATGGGGGTGTAAATGTCCTACAGAGATGTACATGTACACATCTTACTGTGGTGTACATGTATGTGTCTTACTGTGGTGTTCCCATATGTATTTCATGGGGGTGTAAATGTCCTACAGAGTTGTACATGTACACTTCTTACTGTGGTTATTATTTTTTTGTTTTTGTTTTTTGTACATGTACACGTCTTACTGAGGTGTACATGTATGTGTCTTACTGTAGTGTTCCCATACGTATTTCATGGGGGTGTAAATGTCCTACAGAGTTGTACATGTACACTTCTTACTGTGGGGTGTACATGTACACGTCTTACTGAGGTGTACATGTATGTGTCTTACTGTGGTGTTCCCATATGTATTTCATGGGGGTGTAAATGTCCTACAGAGGTGTACATGTACACGTCTTACTGTGGTGTACATGTACACGTCTACTGTGGTGTACATGTACACGTCTTACTGTGGTGTTCACCTACGTATTTCATGGGGGTGTAAATGTCCTACAGAGGTGTACATGTACACGTCTTACTGTGGTGTACATGTATTTATACCATGCCACAGAAAATACAGCCAATCAGAATACAGGAAGGTTGTATATTCGACGGTATTCAACCCAACCTTCCCATAGTGCGCTGCGACTGTATTCTCAACGAAATTTAGTAAGCGTATTTTCTATGGCATGGTATAAAATAGTTACACAACTCTTTCTCGTGGTATACTATGGAATATCTTACTGTGGTGTCACCTATGTATTTTCTTGTCATACACACTCGCCTAAAGGCTCGTGTGTATACCGAGAAAATACAAGTGACTCGTGGGATATTCCATAGTATACCACTCGAAAGCGTTGCATAACTAGTATGTATTTCATGAGGGTGAAAATGTCTTACTGTGGTATACAATGTACACGTCTTACTGTGGTGTACATGTACACGTCTTACTGTGGTAATTATTTTTTGTTTTTTTTGGTTTTGTACATGTACACGTCTTACTGAGGTGTACATGTATGTGTCTTACTGTGGTGTTCACATACATATTTCATGGGGGTGTAAATGTCCTACAGAGATGTACATGTACACGTCTTACTGAGGTGTACATGTATGTGTCTTACTGTAGTGTTCACCTACGTATTTCATGGGGGTGTAAATGTCCTACAGAGATGTACATGTACACGTCTTACTGAGGTGAACATGTATGTGTCTTACTGTGGTGTTCACCTACGTATTTCATGGGGGTGTAAATGTCCTACAGAGATGTACATGTACCTGTCTTACTGTAGTGTACATGTACACGTCTTACTGTGGTGTACATGTGTGACCAGGTTCACAAAAACGTGACATTGCATTTTTAGTATAAATTTAGAATTACAGTTTTGTAGAAACTATTTCCTTTCTTTACTGAATCAACCCACATAATCTAACCACACAGGATTTACATCATGAATTTCCTATATGTCACACCACCACACCTTGTATTAGAATCATAAGAATTTCCTTCTATTGTTTGTTTCCTTATAAAAGAAGTGCAGTTAGTTAGTTTAATTCAGTAGTTCAAAGTGTTCAAGACCTGCACTTACAAGCTGAGGACCCCTTGGTCAAGTACAGTACTATTCCTTGTGACCTAAGTCAGTGATTCATTTCACTAAGGATTTTGTTTGCAATCACCCTTTTTTCTTTTTGTAATCTGTATTCCTGCATAAATAAATTTTATTGTGGCTATAAGTCTGATTCGTTGTTCACTAACAACACCAGAACCTGCCTCGGTCACACATGTATGTATTTCACGAGGGTGTAAATGTCTTACTGTGGTGTACAATGTACACGTCTTACTGTGGTGTACATGTATGTGTCTTACTGTGGTGTTCACATTTATGTATTTCATGAGGGTGTAAATGTCTTACTGTGGTGTACATGTACACGTCTTACTGTGTTGTTCACATACGTATTTCATGGGGGTGTAAACGTCCTACTAAGGTGCACATGTACATGTTTGACTGTGGTGTTCAGGTATGTATTTTATGGGGGTATAAATGCCCTACTGAGGTGTACATGTCCCACTGAGGTGTACAAGTATGTCTTACTGGGGCACTTGCATATACACATCTTACTGGCCAAGTTGTAGATGTACAAACTAAAGTGTAAACGTGCATATCTTACATTGGCACATTGTGTGACTCGAATGTTGACTCCTCCTTTTTCACAGCGTCACCCAGATACTTAACAACTTGCGCTTGTCTCTCTTGTTTCTGCTGAAGCTTCTGTTTTAACTTCTTTTTCACTTTTGCTTTCTTGTCCTTCTTCTTAGATAACTCAGCTGCAAATAGAAACCCAGAAGAAGACTTAGCAAACTTATGTCATAACATAAATCATCCTGCATGTAATTATTAGCTGATTTAGCTAGCTCTTCATTTATAGAATGGGGGATTCACGGACCAACATTGTGAGAAAAAAAAAAGAAATATGCTGCTGTGATATTTATGGATGTTGCGCTTATCGTGTATGCACATCCTTACTGAGCATGTAATTCATCTCGCAACGTCATAGTCAGGTATCCAGGAGTCCAAAATGTGACACCCACGGGCATTTTTGTCTGATTTTTGGCAAAATAGCTATTTTTACTAAATCGAGTACGCTGATTTCAAAAATCAATGTTGCCAAGCTTAATTCTTGCGTTAAGATGATGTTTTGATGCATTTAATTATGACGTCATAATTTGTCCAAATAAGGAATTTTCTTTCCTTTAGCTATTTTAAGCATAATACATCCAGAAATTCATTTAAAGCATTGCTAGTGTACTGTAAAAATGATTTTAAGAATTTTCTGGGAGTTTTTACGCTGTTTCTGTGAAAATCAAGCCCTTCAGTGACAATTGACCACGCCCCCTTAAACAAAATTTACCCTATCACAGGAACCTTATCACGGGTGTAGTTTTGTTATTTTGTCAAAGAACAAATGCAATTTTTGTATTAACAAATCGCCATAGTTGCAATAAGAAAGAAAAATGTTGTAGTCTTGCCACACTGAAGCTACGAGCTAGCGAGCATCAAGAATGACGCCATTACAATTTTCATATATCGAGTTTTTGTTATAGTTAGAAATAAAACTTTATTGTTTGTCTGTATATTGCTGAATCTAACTTATTTCACAATGCACTTTGTCTGTTATAGGCTCATGATAAAGACTTTGGTTGAATGCATGTAAAATTAACGAATTCAAAATGATTATAACAATATTGTAAATATTTTAAATATCTCTTCTGAACTTTTTCAAAAACACTGAACAAATAATGCTTTTTAAAACAAGTTTCTTTAAAGCGCTTTAGCGCAGGTTTATATGGCATTTAGGTGCTTGGTCTTGGTGCATCTACACAGCCCAGTGCACATGACATGCGATTTTCTAAATTCATAGCGAAGAGGCACATATATAACCAGTGGTCAGATCGGATTTCTTAGGGCCTCTTTACATGCATGAGAGCCGAGATGAATTTCAACCTGGGATGAAAAAGTTTTCATTTTATGTGAGCGTGTTCATCCCGAGATGCCGGGACTTAAGTCGTCCCGCCCGAGTTAAGTTCATCTCGCCCGTGCTTACATTACAATACATTTCATCCCGGAAAGACTGTTTACATGGCGTTTTTTGTCACGTTTCATCCCGGGATGACATGCTATCCAGGTGCTTAGGACAGAGATGAAGTCGTCCTGGGATGAGTTCATCCCGGGACGATATAACTCATCCCGGAACGAAATCATGTAGACAGTAACAAGACAATGACCAGACACCAAGATGAATTCATCCCGGGACAAAAACTCTCATGTAAAAGAGGCCCTATTATATATTCAACAAACAAACGTTTTCTGCGGAGGTAGTGGTGTCAGCTTCGAGGACATCTTCGCCGACCGAGGAGAGAAGAACAAAGTGTTCTGTGAAAACTCTCCACAGATGGAAGAGGTGCTGTTACAGCTGGTGATGGTGTGAGATGGTAACAACGGAACTTGACGAGTTATCAGGAAGATTTACTGAGACATCCTCTAAAGGTATTTACGTTGGATTCTCTGAAGTTCCTGCCCATATCCACACTGTTGATGAGAGCTTAGCGCGATCGATGTGCCAGGAGAATTCGAAGTAACAGCAAGTCTGTGCCTCGAGTGGAAACTATTATGTTGTCGACATGCCCACTAAGACTGACTGCATAACGGACAAACTTCATCTCGGCTTCCTCTTGGTTGGATCTCAAAAAGGCTACATCTACATAGGCCAGGATCTTAGCAGAATCCACTTCGTATGAAAAAACACCAGATATACTACGATTGCAGAGTCAGTGCCTGCTAGATAAGTTCATCTGAGAGAATCCGTGCAAAGTCTGCTTTGTTGTCTCCTAGTGCCAAAAATGCTCGCCACTTCATCGGCCGAAACTGAACCTCCTTACGTACTTCAATGACTCTGCTCACAGGCCGCGCCGTGTTCTTGGAGCGTCTCGACTTTTTGTCGTTGCTTTTATGGAGTGCCTTCATCGATCCTCTGGTATCCAGGACCTTTCCGTAAAACAGTGTCCACGAAACATTCCTCAAAGCCACCGAAAGCATTTGCATTTTTTGGTTTGCCAATAGCTGCCACCATACATGTAATTAGTATGCTGCCACCAGGGCGAAGCCATCGAAGAACAAACTGACTCTAGGCACTTGACCTTTTCTCTGAGAACGTCTGCTAAAATTGACTTGTTTCACACTTGTGGGGTTCATTTCTGCGAGAAACAGTGGCACCGGCATTATACCTCAGACGCTACAATATGGCTTGCATGTTTATCTCGCACCTGCCTTCATACACCGTCACAAGACAACATAGAATACTCTGGTTTCCATGCAAATTTAAAGTCTTTCTCTTTTGGGGGCTAGTTGAAGCACTTTTGACTTCATAAAGGCTGGCAAATAGAGGCAGATTATTCTTGCGAACAGGGTCACGAAAGTTTGTCTTCCATCCCTTCTTCCCGTTCCCATTCTTCCTCTCTGTCTGAAGATAGTAGCCTCCATTCCACGAATCGTTCAAGCTAAGTCTGTCCAATCGAAAGATCTTGTTTTATTTCTAGAGTCACGATATCTTTCCTGGCATTTTTTGCAATGTCTCATTTGTCCCTGACAAGAACAACCTGAATTTTGTTGTGTGGAATGTAGAGAATTCTCAGCATCATTATCTTGCTCTGTCTCTTCTTGCCACTATCTTTGTGGATAAAAGCAGTCGTTATGGTGTATGTCAAACATCGCTGATGTTTGTGGAGCAATTCAATTACAACTTTCTATTAATACAAGAATCACATTCATTTTTCAACAAAATGTTAACACTATACCCGTGATAAAGTGAATTTTTATGAGAGGGCGTGGTCAATTCTCACTGGACGGCTTGATATTCATAGAAACGGTATAAGAACTGTCAGAAAATTCTTGAAATCATTTTTACAATATACTAATAATGTTTTGAACGAATTTCTGGATGAATTATGCTTAAAATAGCTAAAGGAAAGAAAATTCCTTATTTGGACAATGACGTCATAATTAAATGCATCAAAACATCATCTTAACACAAGAATTAAGCTTGGCAATGTTGATTTTCGAAATCAGCGTACTCGATTTAATAAAAATAGTTATGTTGCCAAAAATCAGACAAAAATGCCCGTGGGTGTCACATTTTGGACTCCTGGGTACCTGACTATCACGCCATGACATGCACCGAGAGTGCATGCAGAGGAAAGTTTCTAAACATACAGTATATAGGGCTGGTAGTCTTTGCTCGGTGACCCCTTCTTTTTACATGATTATCTGCGTTTTGCAAGAAAACAAAGCATCTATCGATAAAAAGCTTTATTTTTTGTCCCATGTATGTTCGAAATTATTCCACTTTTTAAGCTTTTAATTTTGCTGCATGTATGGCAGTTTCAAAGCTTATTTCAGGGTTAATTCTCACAAAATGGATGGCACCACTAGGAAGTATTTACGCAACAGATGCACTTAACTACAAAATATGACTAAGATCATTTTCCTACGTTTACAAAGCCTCAAAACCATGCTGATTTATGTGTGCTAATTTCCACATGTTTTATCTCTGAAACAAAGTCGGTCACCCCCCTTTTTTGCATTTCTGACACAAGTTATACCCATTTTCTGACCACAGTAAAAAACATTTTTGAAAAAATCTGTCAACCAGAAAATTTTTTGCATTAAGGTGGCTCGACCCAGTTTCTTTCTAGCGATACCTATCAACTTTGAAACCCTCATACTTAAGGTCGCGGGGGACACCTTAGGCTCATCATTATGCATTTATTTAAAGCGTATGCACGAAGTTCAACGACTGACATCGAGAACTTTACGACGAGATATTTGCATAAAAAATATGAGCACGCGCGTGATTTGATGTGTTTGCGTCTGGAATTGTTTGTCTCTTTGAAAACGCATTGTTCTCATCATAAAAGCATGGAATATAATTACCATAATTACCATTTTTGAAACCGTTTTTTGATCGGGACACCTTCGGAAATCTCAAAGTTTGGACTTTTCCGACAATTTTGAGGCAGAGAATTCAGCGCGGATATAGAACTTCATGAGCTGCCACTGCAGAGAGGTAAACTAGGAATACTGTAGTGTGTCATAACAGAGGCGGAATTTTAAAAGAGCGCTTTTAGAAAGAGGTAGAAGGCATTCAATTTAAATTTGCGCATTTAAACCACCATAACTTGCTGGAAAACTTTAAATTAAAAAATCCGCTTCTGTTATGACACTCTAGAGATTTTGACTGATTAGTTTTTGATAAGATCACAGTGTGCTGTCTCCTACTCGTTCTACAAACTCTGCCACGAAATCATGTTCTTCCCAATTTGGCAGTATCGTGGCTATAACATCGCCGTGGTGCAATCTACCAAATAAAAGATGACATACATAATCTTTTATCATTTCTTTATGTCTCTGTAAAATTTGAGCTTAATCGCATTCATAACAGCCGAGGAATAAGCGTTTTAAAAGAGTGCAGGTCAAGCAAAATTTCGCTTCATGAATTTATTCATGCTGTATAAAATATATCCCCCGTGACCTTAAAGGGATTAATGTCAATGACATATCCACTATATCACATGGATTACACATAGACTGAACTGCAATATGATATAAATTTTTTGGAGATCGAAATGAATATCACGTGACAATGACGTCACACAGGTTTTTGCACTGAATCAAATTTTAGCCTGTAACCGCATTTTCTCTCGAGATCCTCCATGCTACGTATACCTTGGGTGTTTGCCTTCAGCTCTGTGGAGTTTCATCAAAATCTACAAGAGGAATTTTGAAATATCTTGGAATTTCTTTTTAATTTTTTCGTAAAATAAAGACAAGACTTCATATAAAGAAATTTTCTTCTTTTTTGATGTTTAATGAGGCCGGCTTTAGCCCTCATTCCTTTTAAAAATGTCCTATATCTGATATCCAAACCGTAAGAAGTAGGTGGACTCGAGTAGACTTGCGTAATTTCGAAAAATATGAAAAATATGAATCATAGTGAAGCTCAATGTTAAGCTCTATAAATAACCAATTTTACGCCTACTTTCGCAAAAAAAGCGATTAATATTTCAAAATTTGTCGATGAATTTTCTCCAAAATTTTTCAGAGTGGCAATTGATCAACACACTACACAATCCCTGAATTTCATGCTCATTGAAAACTTCTAAGGTTGTCTAACATAAACGGAAAATTGAGTAAATATTGAAGTGATCTCGTAGTTTTGAATAATAATTTTGTGCTGGCTACCTTCCGAAAGCTTTCCGAAATATTTCGGAATATGCTAATATTCTCTAGTTCAAGTAAACAATAATGAATGAATGAAACTCAAAGCCGGTTATGTTTTGATGCCATTCCAGTCATTTATAAATGACTTGACAGCGAACTCAGAAACTTACCTCGTTTACACTTTCTTTCTTTTGATGTTTAAGACGGAATCCACTAGGAAGTCGAGTAATATTTATAAAAGTTGCACAAAAATCAATTTCCAGAATAATTTAAATCCTATTGCGTTATTTCCTACCCTTAATAAATCCGTGATAACACCAATAACAATTTCTTATCAGAGTCTGAGAAAATGAATTACAAAGTTTACAAGGTATGGGCAAAATCTCATGTGTAGCCATTTTGTAAATTCGTCTTAAGCAATTCAGTGGAATTCAGCGGAACTTCAAAATGTGTTTTCGATGTGTGGTGTTGTTAGAAAAGATTTCTTTTGATAAGATATTTGAAGCAGTAACAAAAAAGTTTGCAATATTTAAGGTGGAAATTATTCTGGTACAACAATTTCTTATCAGAGTCTGAGAAAATGATATTTAAAGTTCACAAGCTATGGGCAAAAGTTTACATCTTTTAAGCGATTAAGTGGAATTCAGCGGAACTTCAAAATGTGTTTTCGATGTGTGGTGTTGTTAGAAAAGATTTCTTTTGATAAGATATTTGAAGCAGTAACACAAAAGCTTGCAATCAGGTGTAAATAGTTTTGGTACATAATTTTGTCCAATAACTACTCGAAGTCCTGGCGGATTTCCTCTTAAATCTCTTTAGCGTAGCATTCAGTACGGCTGCCTTTTTTTGTTTTGCATTTCTGGTTCTTGGTATTTTTAACTTTTAACTCAGCCAAGCTAAGACATCGACCACACAAGAAAAGTTGTTGCGTGACAATTTCTTTTCCATTGTTTTGTTTAAAACGGACCATATTTCGAAAAAGATTTCGGTAAGCTTTCGGAAGGTAGCCAAGTGTAGTCATTTTACGCGTGGCGCACAGGAATTCGATGTTGTGCTCAACTCGAAACAATAGGAAATCCCAGAGCACAAAATTATTCAAAACTACGAGATCGCTCAGCATGAAATTCAGGGATTGTGTAGTGTGCTGATCAATATTGAAAGAAAAATTCTGGAAAAAAGTTTTGAAAAATTTTGGAGAAAATTTATCGAGAAATGATCGCTTTTTTTGCGAAAGTTGGCGTAAAATTGGTAAATACAGCTTAACATTGAGCTTCACTATGATTCATATTTTTCCTTTTTTTTGAAACTCCGCAGAGCTGAAGGCAAACACCCAAGGTATACGTAGCATGGAGGATCTTGAGAGAAAATGCGGTTACGGGCTAAAATTCGATTCAGAGCAAAAACCTGTGTGACGTCATTGTCACGTGATATTCATTTTGACCTCCAAAAAATTTATATCATATTGCAGTTCAGTCTATGTGTTATCCATGTGATATAGTGGATATGTCATTGACATTAATCCCTTTAAGTATGAGGGTTTCAAAGTTGATAGGTATCGCTAGAAAAAAAACTGGGTCAAGCCAACTTAACGTCCTTGATTTACATGTGGAGGAATGCCAGGCAAAGGCAAAAGTTGCATAAATAACATGTTTTTCACCAAACAAATGCTACACATGAAAAAATAATGTGTAAACAACCTACAGGACTTACAGGATTTTGATGATTTCTTTGATGGATTTGTTCTAAATATGATGTCTTGAATAGAGGTGAATCTTGTGTCTAGTTCAGGATGATCCTTTAATGAGGTAAAACAAACTATATTTAGCAAGAAATTTATCAATGTAGTTACAGATTTGCATCAATTATTCAATATCTCCATTCTTAAATAGGTGCAATCAATTTCAATTGTCATATTTACGAGGCCATCAGTAAATATAATTTAAACAGATAACGTTCAGTACTAGCAAAAGTAACAATCTCTTTTATGTAAGTGTTATCATGTTCTTCCCTCAGATGATCATGAGCACAGAATGATCTTTTATGCACATCACACATGCTTTCAAGCAAATGCTTGCCAAGAAAAAAGGTCCTTAATATATAAGAAATGCACCTGGGTGGCCTTTATTCCAACGAGACAGCCGAGCCAGAGGCGAGGGCCGTGTGGAGGAGGAGATCGTCTCGTAGGGACACGGTGGTACCCTATTTGGGTTTCTTCCCCTGGCCTCCCCGAGAGGACCGTCCACGCGGTGTTCTCCACCGACAGGGCGGGACCCGACCGCCGTGACCGCCAGCCAACGGGACGGGCCACGAGGTGTGACCACTCACCGGGCCGGGACGACGGGGCGCGACCGGGCCACAGGGGTCGCCGCGTACAGGAGAGAGGAGGGGCGCGGGGGTGACGGTGGCGGGGGGTGGAAGACCGGCGCGCGGCCGAGACGACCCGAATGACGAAGAGAGGCGACAGGGAGGCGGACGGGGCGCGGGAGGCGCGCACGCAGGGCTGAGCACACTTGTCAAGCTCAAACTGAGAGGGGGCCTACCGAAGGTACAACTAGTAATATTGTGTATAAGCCGCACCTTTTTCCCAAAAATTTAAGTCAAAAATCGGGGGTGCGGCTTATCTACCGAAACATCTGTGGTTGGGGTTCTAAAAGGTCTAATTAATATTCATAAAAAACGACTTAAAATGTCACTGAATAAAGATACACACAAACTGAAAGCATGTTGATGTTGTTCATTGACTTTTATACGAAAGGTGGCTCCTAAAGGAGCGGCCGTTTGCACAGTGTTCGTGTCTTTATACATTCACCGCCGTATTTTGTTCTCCAACAGTTCTTTCAGGCGATTTAGTTTCACTTTACTCGAACAACTAAACACCAACCTACACGGAATCTCCATTCCTCTGCAAAGTTGTTTGCAAATTTCGCCATTTAAAGATCTTTGCTTGTTAAAAGTTTTCCACAACCGCCGTGTACGGTGTTTTGAAATGGTGCTTGTTTGCCCTTGTTTGATCACAAATAGAACTTCAAAGGAACTTCAAACTTTATTGAGTAAAATTTTTTTTCCAAAATTTGAGCTTCCAAATCGGGGGTGTGGCTTATCTACGGGTGCGGCTTATACACGGAACTTTACAGTAATATTATTGATGTTGTTCAATTCCATGGTTTATAGAAAATTATATCCACCAACAACATGTAAAGCAGACACACACACAACACACACTTTCAAATACAATACCTCATTTGCTAGCCTCCGTTTTCTGTGTATTTGAATCATCTTCTGAAAGTCATCCTCTGTCACCACATTGGGCGATGACGACATTCGATGGACTGCGGGGGATGGATAAGGGAAACCATGGTAACCTGCAGCAAATGGCAGTGGTGCTCCTAACATTGGATGAAAACCACTGAGCACACCTGGCAGCATGTGATAGGGTGCCATGAATAAACCCATAGCTGGTCCAAACGATCCTGCAGCAGTAGTGTAACAAAAATATTTTTTTTGTTGATGTGATGTTCTGAGACTATAAACCTGACTAAATGTAGTTAAAACACATGCAGAAACTTGAAGTTTTATCATAACAACATTACTAAATGATACATGAATATCAATAACCACTTTTTAACCAATAGTATAAGGCCAGTGCTGGGTAATTAATATTGACTCAAGATCTCTGCAATATGGATTGAGCACAGTGTGCAAAAACAACTAATTTTTAACATTCCCCAGTACCATCCAAAGCAAGTGGGGTTGGCAAGTACACTGTATAGTCTGTGTTGAGCCTAGAAACCCATCTTGCCAGAGCTCGGCATTCTAGTTTCTGTAGCATGAAGTGACTGGGAGAAGACTTTCAAATTGTTTACTGAAAATTTCCAGAGATTTTCTGAAAATTAGCTTGCAAGTTTCTTCTGAATCATCTCTGATTAATTGTCCATCATTTCTGATCTACAGATTACCGATTAAAGGCTACAATATTCCATTAAAAATAGCTGAAATGCTTAAGGATTTTTCCAACATTATGAAACATTATTGTTATAAACGGTTAGTGCATCGCACTATACTCTAGATTAAGCTCTCCATGTTCTGCTTTTAGTACTAAGTAGGCTTATACTCTGAGTTTTTGACTGTTTTTAGGACAGAAACCTACCCCCACTTCTTTCTTCATCATCAGAGGATACATTTCCTTCCTAAAAATGTATATCATATGGATTAAAATTATCCTGGCACAATATACCAGTATTAGTGGTTGAGTATATACAAATACTTAAATTTTGAACAAAATTATCAAATAGACTGTGTACTTATAAAACAAATAATAAAAATAATTATTTGATAATTTTTCAAAGTTTAAAGAACCTTAACCATGCTTTTGTTTCATTATTAAACACACAAGAAAAGTGACAAGACCACAAAAAATGAAGGGAAATGCACAAGCCCATACCAGCTGCCAACCCCCAGAGTACAAAAATCTGGAGGCATCTAGAAATCTTTGCATTGTAAGGATATCATTTTAGACAATGTATGAATACTCTCCGAAAATCAGACTGGGAGATTTGATGAAAAACATGGAGACACTCGGGAAAACCTGGAGAGTTGGCAGGTATGCAAGCCTCAGACCATTACTGTGTGACTGACATCAGCGAGTATAATTATATCATCACCCTTGATTGATAATTTAAACAATGGCTTTGCTTATTATTACAGTTGAACTTTCCTTGTTAGTGATCCATGCACCCATTCCAATAGACAGTGTACAGTCATGTGACTGACTGACTGACTGACTGATTGATTGATTGGTTGGTTCATTGATTGATTGATCACCTGTAGTCCACAGGCTGGGGGCTTTTAAAATGCACTGACCCTGATATTTGCAACTGGCACTTTTCTTTACATACCGGTATTTACATAACCTGTACATAAGACACTGACACAAATTTTGATTCATTTGCAAGCACTGTGATAGCAAATGCAAGGCTAAAATAACTCACTTAAACAATAACTCAAGAGAAGTTTACACACCTGACATTGTTGTCTGCATTCTGAAAGGATCCTGCGTAATAAGGTGTAAACATATTAAACATGGAAAGTTTTGAACACTGCTTATTGCCCTCTGGCATTTTACATATTTTGGTAAGCCCGGAAACAAAGTAAAACATTCAAAAATGTATATGTTTTTAAAGAATCGAACAATTCAACTTTGACTTTTTGTTTGTTCAACATGCAAGCTACATGTACTACCGGTAATTAAAACAATTACGGTAACAATGACTTGAGTTGGCGTTAATTTCAGGGCGTGTTTAAAACACGAAATGGCAAAATGACGAAATGGCGAAATGGCAAAATGTTAATATAACAATAAAATAGTTTGGTTTCCTTTTGAACTTCAAGGTAGTTCTGTTTACATGTCTAGACTGAATTATTTCAAGGGAAAATTTCAATGTTCTGGCCCAGGAATATAATGAATGCTTGTCAAGTATCACAACGCCAAATTGAACGTATTGCTGGAAGGTCGCAGCACACCAGGATATTTTTTTTAATTTAGTACTTGCCAAGTTGCCTATCAGTATCTGCACTACACTAAAGAGCTTACATTGTTTTGAAGGACTGATATAGACATCGAACGTTACTCCGTTTCTGTGCAAAGAACGTTTGCCACTGATATCGTGTATGAACTTTATTGCAAAGTAGGTTTTGTTTTGTTAATCCATTTCTTGTGAATGTTGGAGCTCAAAGCACTTCATAGCCGAGACTCGGTGGCAAATACGAGATAAACAAATCATTTTCTTCCGATGTCTAAACGAAACGCCGACATCTTGATCAAGAATGTCCTAGGCGTATCAAAAGCACCCTGTTAACAGAGAGAGACTGGAATCCAAATTACCCATAGGTTCGTGACGGGCCTACGTGACTCGAACGTGACGGAGAATTTGTGATTGCAGTTTCTTTTATTTGTCGGGACTTATCTACAAGGATAAATTCGGCAACATATGAAAATTCCAGTACAACGGTAATATCGTATAACTTTGGCTTTTATCTTCAGTATCATTTCGTCATTTCGCCATTTCGCCGTTTGGCCATTTCGCCATTTCGCCATTTCGCCGTTTCGCCATTTCGTGTTTTAAACACGCCCTTAATTTCATACATAAAATATAACTTTAGGATCTGCTTCTTTGGTAAACATTTGTCTCCGACAGAAATAGAGCATAAAGCACTTCAGCCAACATGGAGTAACTCAGTCATAATTTTTACCATTGAAATAAGTCAACTGTACCTTAAATGTCATGCTTAAACATATTTTGATTTGGACTGTATACTTACTGTACACCCATAGTTATCTTAATGACATGCACTGTAATCACTTTAACAGGAAAAACGCACATCATGAGGGTAACATGGAATACCCCCCAGACCTGTAGTCACCTTTTTAGTCTTGTGCTGACCCTGTGTTCCATTATCAAAGCATCTGTGGATGGTGTTTGTCCACTACAAGTGACATAAATTGGCTCATGTTATATAAATTTCTAAAGGCAATGACATTTGTTTGTAGTGTTTTCAAGAAATACAGAATAGGTTTCCAAACAATTCCAGATCATAAATCTAGAAACACATGTACATGTGGTATACGTATGGGCATTAGTCCATCAGCTGAGATCCGAAAATTTGGGTTCATGGCTCACTGTTGGGGAACAAACGAAACATGTCTTATCTTAATCCTTGCCTATTGAGCATCACAAAAATGTATGATAGCAAGGTTGGAACAGTAGCTTTCACTTATAAAATCGAATTTTAAATTGGCTCCCCTATACGCTTCTTAATTTGGCCACCATCTTGGATTTTTGGGGTGAAAAAGCTACAAAGCTGCCTGCATTCTTTTAACGTAAACGAATCGCTTTCAAACGCAAATTTAAAACTTATTGGAACTAACAACATGATTTCGTTCATTGTAGTGTTTCAAAAACAACAACGTGATGTCATATGTTGTTGCCACGACTGATTATTGTTCACAATATGACTGTTTGTACCACAAAATAAAGCAAAAGGTGCAGATTTAAAAATTATTTCACGAAGAAAAGAGAGCGCGTACTAGATAAAATACCATTGCCATTCAAGTGTCTTAAATAAATCCCCCTAAAAAACAATCGTCATTTTCCAACCCAGCCCTTTTTTTCAAACATATGGTCCCACGGACATGCAAAGTACTTTAAAAAAGAGGGAAGAGGTGCGAAGACCAG
The DNA here is from genome assembly GCF_052425735.1 of Oculina patagonica. Taxonomy (NCBI): domain Eukaryota; kingdom Metazoa; phylum Cnidaria; class Anthozoa; order Scleractinia; family Oculinidae; genus Oculina; species Oculina patagonica. The sequence goes on from NC_135765.1 coordinate 20,490,601, forward strand.
AAAAGTGGAGCTTTGCCAACGTACGAAACGTACGTCCGAGCTATGGCGATTAGCGGGAAGGAGTTGCAGTATCCGAGGTGATCATTAAAGATACGAAAGCATGTCAGAGTGTGATCTGCTGTGCTATGAGATTCATGGTGCCAGGGAAAGTGAAGCCAGAAAAATTGAAAGGGGCCCGGGAAAAAAAAACAAAAGGTTTCCCCCCCCCCGGGGGGTTTTTTTCTCAAAATATTTTTTAAAAAAAAATTTTTAAAAAAAAATATAAGAAGAGTATAAAAATATAGAGAAGATAAAATTTTGGGGGGGAGAAATACGAGAAGATGTGTCAGAGTGTGGATGTGCTGTGCTATGAGATTCATGGTGCCAGGGAAAGTGAAGCCAGAAAAAAGTGAACGGCGCCCGGGAAAGTAAAGCCAGAGGTTCTCCCACCACGCGAGGCATCTTCACTATAACCGAACTCAATGTTACAAGAGGAAATTTTCAAGCCAAAATCTAGAGAAGAGCTACTGGTTCCCTTCCGGTAATTCCTTCACCGCTCCAGAAGAGTTGACAGAAGCATAGCAGCAGTGAAGGAGGACTTTATACGAGTGTGGCCATTCTGTCTGTTCTGTACTCAACAATCTCTTAACTGAGCCCTATTCTAACCTTATGCGTGGACGTAGCTATGTAATCTGATTTGGGGTATACTGATTAATGGTGTAGTATACTTAAAAAAACGTAGCATTGCGATGGAACGCCTTTATGGTAATTTTGTTATTTTAGATGATTGAGGAGCAAAAGGAAAACGAGCTAAAAAACAAAATGGCGGACATTGCGACCTCATTTATTGCGTACTTTGCTTTTATTACCGTAAACAATGCTAAAATAATGTCCCGAATATGTAGTACCTCTCAAATATATATCAAAGCAAAAAATCAGTAAGTATTTAAGAACGAATAAAAAAATTAAGGATTATTGTTTTAAAATCCAAGATGGCGGCCAAAAGAAGGATATGAGAGAAAATTTCAAATTCGATTTACACAGTGAAAGCTACTGTTTTATCTTTGCTATCACACATTTTTATGATGCTTAATAGTCAAAGAGTAATATTAGACAAGTTTCGTTTGTTCCCCTTAAGTGAGCCATACAACCCCATTAGCTGATGGACTACATAGATGCATGCATCCATGGTATGTTTGTGTTGTCACAGGCTGCAAAGAGATCTATTTTTTAAGAAATTTATAATAATTATTGTTACATGTGGTATTTATTGATGTGTTGAGTACATTTACAGGACTGGTGTAGTACATGTATAATAAAATGAAGTAAAATATTGTTTATAAACGTTCAACCTTTCTATTCTTTTTTCTTCAAATCTGGTGTGCAATAGCTGTTTTATGACTTTAAATTTCCATTTTAATTGGTTGAAAGGTCAAATTATTCTTCTTCAATGTAAAATTTGATCAACATACATAGCATTGTTTTTGCATTCAATACCATTAAAAGTAAACCCAAACTTCCTCTAAATTTCCAAAGTTATTGAATATTTTGCCATCAATAAAAGGAGCAATGTGTAGTAAATTATCCATACCTCCCCCATGGAAAGGATTTTTCCTAAAACAACCCCCCCTCATTTCCTTAACGTTTTTGGCCTTTGAGACCCTCTCACACCCAGGAATTTCCAATCTCTTCTGTGGAGGGAGGATGGTCATTTTCTGGAACCACACAATGAATGGAGCAGCTGTACAATACCTGGTTTTAATTGGTTCTCCAGGACTTTGCCTTCCAATCTGATCAAGAATTTCCTGCAGAATACAAAATTTGAAGTTTTACTTTTTTCTTAATAGCAGAGCATCTTCTACATCATGCCCACCACCACACATGAAAGCATATAATTATTTAATTCCTTGATGCATCACAGCACTTTCTCTTGTTGTCCTGATCAGGACCGCAACAGTTACTTCTACATGTGATATCTACTGCCCAGAGTAGCCTGTGTCATCTATAGGATTGTGTGTCACATGTATGTTTGTGAAACTATTCATAGGCTAGTGGACTGTTACAACTGACACTTAATGTAGGGCTTCAATCTGCAGCCAACATGGGACTTTTCAAACACTTCAACCAGGGCCCGGGGGGGGGGGGGGAGCAAATTCCTGGGCATATACATTCTCTTAATATGAAATCCTCTAGATAAGAAATGTCTATCAATCAAGGACCTTGGCACTTGGTAACAAAAAAAAATCTACAACAAGCTTTGACAATGTTATGACGAAATTTATCATCAATAATAGGAAAAACTGATGTCAATTTGTTTTTTACAATAACAAAAAGCCAAAACTGATTTTAAAACGAAGGAAAGAAATGCACAAGGAAGATGCGATGCGATGCGGCAGCAGAATCTAAATTTCGTTGCTGCAATTCGGAGAATCACATTCACAGGCTTGTTAATTAAAAGTTTGGAAAGAGTACGGACAGAAATACAAGAGAAAATTCGAATGGTTCAACTAACCTTTAATCCAGTGAAAAGTGTTCACAAAATAATCTGCTAAAATGCGGTTCATCTTCTTATTTTCATTGACAGCACACATTCCCGCTCAACGCCGATTTTCAGGTCTGAATACTCAATAAACATCATCTTTTCGCTCTCACGTTGCAATGGTTTCCTAAGTTTTAACCGATAAATTTTTTGACGATTTCCTAATTGAAGACTTCTAGTTTCGTGGAATAATTCTTGCCTCATCAAGAATACAGCGCTAAATCAGTGCTGAAAAGCTTGACAAACTCTTTGCTGATAGTGTCAGAAACGAGTTTCATGCGTCTGTTCTCTTATTGACGATGAAAGTTAACCAATCAGCACGCAAGAATTTGCTCATTTATTGTAAAAATGTAAATTGCTCAATGTAGATCATGTGATGCCCTCCAGAGAATTGTTCCTTTGTCTTTCTGGAAATAAAATTATTCATTCATTTCCCTGTGAATTTGTGTGAATTTAAAAGAAATAATTCTAAAGGGTAGAATCACATGGTCTACAATGGGACAACAAACAAATGAAACTAAAGAGGGCTATTCAGGTTAAAATCTTTTCACCTGAAGGAGACACACTCCTTAATGAATTGAATTCTTTTATTAAATGACAATTTGTAAGAGTGTTATCAGATTAATCTAGCAGGTTAAAAACCAGTATGACATAGCTACAACATAATTCATACACTGAAACACAAAGTGCTTTACAGCATATACCGGTATTTATTTTTCTATGCTTTAAAACTGCTTGTTCTATGGAAGAAGCTGCATGTTCTTTGATTTTAAAAACGTACCTGACGGGAGATAAGTATTTCCCTCAACAATTTCTTGTGATACCTCTGCTGTTGAATCTAGATAGGGAAGTTTGTTGCATGAAAGTAATAAATGAAAATTATATATATTATCACTTAATTTTCAGTGCCTAAACTTTTTGGCCTGCAATACATGTATTTACTGTCACATGTAATATTTATCAATAATAAATTTCCATTAGTACACATTGGATATGAGATGGTAGATAGACGAGGCTTGTAGCACCTGAGTTGTCTTTAACTTAGCACAATTCTCCAGCATCCTATCAAAGTTCCTATAAGCATACAGGAAAGGTTACAGCTGTGAGCTGGTGCTATTGCGTCTTATCGAGGATTGGAAATTAAAAGAGCGCTTGACAATAAGTGTGCAGTCGGGGCCGTAATAATGGACCTGAGCAAAGCATTTGATGTCATACCGCATGATTTGTTATTAGCAAAGCTTAAAGCTTATGCAGTGTCTTCTCATAGCTTGAATCTTTTAAGCAGCTATCTACGTGGACGAGCACAGCGTGTACGAATTCATGATGTTACTTCGCGTGTGTCCGGGGTTTCTAGGGGAGTACCACAGGGCTCGGTACTTGGTCCCCTACTCTTCAACATTTTTCTAAACGATTTGTTTTATTTTATTGATGAAGCAACTTTGTCAAACTACGCGGATGACAACCAGCTGTACTTCTGGGATGCCGACCCTAGTATTGTGGAGTCTGTTATCAATAGGGAACTGAGTGTAGCGTGCGATTGGTTTCGAAAAAATAGAATGTTATTAAACCCTGAAAAGTGCAAAGCCTTGGCTCTTTCAGCAAACAAAGACACAGAGTGGCATTCTTTGCTGATGGGAAACTCGTTCCCCGCGTCAAGGAGGCTGAGCTACTGGGTGTTATTGTCGACGATTCACTCCATTTCACAAAACACGTCTTGAAGTTATGTAAGAAGATAGCAAAACAAACAGATGTGCTCAGTAGGCTAAAGAACATACTATCCTTTTCGTCCAAACTGTCTTTGTACAACTCATTTATTATGTCTTACTTTAGTTATTGCTCGTCCATCTGGCATCACTGTCTCAAGTCGGACAGCTGTAAGCTGAACAAACTTCATGAACAGGCCTTACGTTATGTCTATAGGGACCTATCCTCGGATTATAGTAGTCTGGCCAATTGCATTGGCTATACTCTAGAAGACTGCCGCATACAAGATATGCTGATTATAGTATTTAAGGCTATGAACGGTTCGACAACCGAATAACTTAGGAATTTGTTTTGCATCAGAGACAATGTCAAGAACTTGCGAGGGATGAATAAAATGGTCATCCCAAAAGTCAACACCACTACATTTGGACTAAAATCTGCAAGGTACACTGCTGTTAAGGCGTGGAACTCGATTCCTGACACAATGCGGACGCTGACATCAATTAAGACATTTAAGAAGGCAGTACGTCAGCTGACCTTCAATACATCGCAAGTCAGATGGTGTTTATATATATATATATATATATAACACAAATGAAGTTATGACACACTTTTTACGATCACCTATATTTCGGCCGGTTTACCGGCCTTCCTCAGGGTGAATAACTGAAAAACGCGTTACACGCCATTCTACAAGTAACGTTACAAATTTAAACTATATACAGAGCACGCGCTAAATACACAGTAACGGCTACAAATTTGAATTAAGCAATTTGCGCGCGCTAACCTTAAACCCGCGCGAAAACATTGAGCTCGGGCACATATAGAGAGTTAATTATAAAGAAATTCACTAAAAAGGATTCTAATTACGTAAACGTTCTCCGCGATTCTGGCTGTAGAAGAAGTCGCTCTCATTGAGACCGCTGGGTCTCAAGGAGCGAAGCCGATACGCCCACTGTCCTTCCTTGTCTATTGGATTTTCCTTTCTGTTTACCCTATCTATCAGTTGTACATTGAGATCTTGTAGTCCCTGATGTCCGTTGCTAAAAAAATGTTTATAAATAAGGTCATCGGTTTCCTTATTGGCAGGTGACATCTTGGAGTGAGCTTTAAGCCGGCTCTTATGATTATTAAATCTTAGCCTAAACTTAGTGGTAGTGGAGCCGACATACTGCAAACCACAAACCTTGCAATTAATTAGATACACAACATTTCTAGCATTACAATCCAACTGGTGATTAATGGTGTAACTTGCACCAGTAACATTACTCGAGAATCTGTCCCCCTCAACAAGATAATTACAAACGTCACACCTATTACTGGAACATTTATGAGTTCCTCGGTTACCAGGAGTTTCTTCCGCTCGTACAGATCTTAATTGTGCATGCACCAGGTAATCCCTTAGACTCTTAGGTCTTCTGAAAGCCACCATTGGATTCTCCTTAACTGCTTTTCGGCACTGTCCAGTGGTAAACACATGCCATATAACAAACCTAACAACATCCCGCTCTATGTCAACAAGAAATCTAATCACCCGCCACGTATTATTGACAACATCCCGCAATCTATTAATAGACGACTGACTGAGATTTCTTCCGATGAAGAATCTTTTAATAAAGCAGCGCCAATCTACCAGAAAGCCCTCAACAACAGCGGATACACACACCACCTTACCTTCACACCCCAAACGCCAATCCAACCTGCAAGCCCGGGAAGAAAGAACCGAAAGAGGGAGATAATTTGGTACAACCCCCCGTACAGCAGAAATGTAGCCACCAACGTCGGTCAAGCATTCCTCAAGATCCTTGACGAAGAATTTCCTAAGGAGCATGTGTTACATAAGATCTTTAACCGTAACACAGTTAAAATCAGCTACAGCTGCATGCCAAACCTAAAGCAAAACATCGACGGCCATAATAAATCCATTTTACACTCAAAGATCGTGCCGCCTAAAACATGCAACTGCCGAAAACCAGCTGAGTGCCCTATGGACGGAAACTGCCTCAAAGAATCGCTTATCTACCAAGCGACCGTCACGACAGACGACAACAACCCTCCCCAAACCTACGTCGGGCTAACTGAAAATTCTTTTAAGACCAGATTCTCAAATCACAAAACCTCATTTACAAATTCAAACAAAAGGTTCAGCACCGAGCTAAGTAAACACATCTGGCATTTGAAAGACAATAAGTCGAAGTTCAAAGTCACTTGGAGAATTCTAAAGCAAGCTGCCCCATATAACCCCGCTTCTAAACGATGTAATCTATGCCTCTGGGAGAACTTTATTAACTTTATTATTTATTAACTTTATTATTTGTAAACCTGAGCTAGGCTCTCTGAACAAGCGAAATGAACTGGTGACATCATGTAGACACGCAAACAAATTCCTCCTGAAGAATTCTAAATTTTGAAGTTTCTCTTGTCACGCAATAGTTTTCACTTTGTATTGTATTGTTTGTAAAATAGTTCACTTTTTCTAGCTATCATATTTCCAACGGCCGCATGTGCATTTCAAATCAGTGTAACGATGTAAATTCGCATTTGGCAATTTTATCTGATGAGTGCTGCACGGTTGTGTAGTACGAAACTAAATAGTAATAAAATGCCAAGTCAAATGTACAGTTGATTTGTTCATCTTCTGTTATAATCACGCTCTAGTTTACTATTGAGCACTCTGAAAGCAGTTCTGCAATTCAACTCCATTATATATATATATATATATATATATAAAATTTATTATATATATATATATATATATATTTCTTGCATCTGTTAGCTTTCTTGCATCTTTGTTAGCTTTCTTGCATCTGTTTGTAGTTGTTCAGCTCTTGGATCTGTTAGATCCGGGATTGCCAAACTTAAGCAGGATTCTTAGGGACTTACATCCAGTGTTGCAGTCATCTAACAGATGCAAGAAAGCTATCAAAGATGTTCCATTAATAGCATTTCGGAAACCTAAAAGCCTTGGTGATTATTTGGTGAGAGCAAGAGTGAATAATCGTGAACGTGGAGATTACAGGCCAGGCACATGTAAATGTACATCTAGTAGATGTGAAGTTTGCAAATACATGGATGAGAACGGTCGTTTTAAGAGCTCGCAAGACAATAGAAGTTATTCGATCAATTACAACCTTAATTATAACTCTAGTTATGTAGTTTACTTAATTACGTGTAAGAAATGTTCATTGCAGTATGTGGGCTCCACAACAACGAAATTTAGACTTAGGTTTAATAACCACAAGTCTAGAATTAGGGAGGGTGTACAGCAATCTTTTGCCGGCGGAACGCCAAGCACTTAAAGATCTTAAGGCTTATGATGATATTGTTATTAAGGAAGCAGACAAGGGCTCTGGGGTTGTAATCATGGATAAAGAAAGATACATTAATGAAGCCTTCAGACAACTTGGGGACCGGGCAGTTTACAGGGAGACTGACAGCGATCTTTCTCAGGAGATTTCAAAATTGGTTAACGATAGAATTCGAAAACTTTCTAATGACGGGTTTATCAGTGACAAAACATTGGATTATCTTTCAATTAACTCTAAGCCCAGGGCGGGTCGATTTTATCTTCTGCCTAAGATACATAAGAGGGGTTGTCCGGGGAGGCCGGTTATATCGGGCTGCGGGACCTGCACGGAAAGGATTTCGGAGTTTGTGGATAATCCCATATTAAGCATTTAGTCCCAGAAATACCATCTTACATTAAAGATACCAAACTCTTTTTACAAGTGCTGGATGGACTGGGTAGGTTGCCCGAGGGGGCTATTTTGGTAACAGCTGATGTGGTGGGCTTATATCCGCACATTCGAATTCCCCACGACGAGGGTTTGAGGGCTCTGAGGGAGGCCTTGATTCAATCCCCAAATACATCCGTTCCAGCGGATGATTTGGTGGACTTGGCTGAGTTGGTGCTAATAAAAGAATAACAATCTTACCTTTAATGGTAAACACTATCTTCAAATTTTGGGAACTGCCATTGGGACCAAAATGGCGCCATCTTACGCTAACAAATTTTATGGACAAAGTAGAATCTGACTTATTTGAGGGTTCAACAACCAGGCCTTATTTTTGGCGTAGGTTTATAGATGACGTGTTTTTTATTTGGACTGAGGGGGAGCAGAGTCTTTTAGAGTTTATAGACCGCATGAACTCGTTTCATAACACGATTAAATTCACGGTTGACTCAGGTCCTACAGTCGGGTGAATTTTCTCCATACAAGTATTGTTTTAAATGATGGTCTCATCACCACTGATCTATACTCTAAACCTACGGATAAGCACCAATATTTGCTCCACACTTCTTGTCACCCCAACGCATGCAAAAAGGGAATCCCTTTTCGGCAAGCACTTCGTATACATCGAATTTGTTCTACAGATGCCCTTTTCAATAAACGGGCAAGGGAGTTGTGTAGCTATTTGGTTAACAGGGGATATGACAAACAAAGGGTTTTGAGGGAGATAGACAGGGCACGTAGGATTCCTAGGGAGGAAACACTTCGGGAAAAACAGCCAAGCAACAATAGGAGGGTTCCTTTAGTGGTCTCATACCATCCTATGCTCCCTAACATTGCGGGAATACTGCACAGGCTTCATCCTGTCTTGCAGTCTTCTAGGCGTTGTAGTAAGGTTATCCCGGGGGTTCCTATGGTGGCCTTTCGTGGGCCTAAAAGTCTTAAAGACATGTTAGTTCATTCGGAGATTAATGCCCCTGGTTTAGTTAGGGGTTGTGTTAGGTGTGGGGACGGGAGATGTAAGATTTGCGAATCCCTTGTCGAGGGGGAGAATTTTAAAAGTAATGTTACAGGCAGAAGCTATGTAATGAATTTTAAAATGGACTGTAACTCGGATCATGTTATCTATTTATTATCTTGTACTAAATGCTCTAAGCAGTATGTGGGGTCTACTATAACAAAGTTTAGAACAAGGACACACATGAGAGTTACCGGTTGTGGCACAACTTGCAAAAAAAACCGCTCGGGCTCGCCTGGCTCGCTGGCTCGCCAGTCTCGCCTCGCTATTTTTTGCAAGTTGTGTCCACAACCGGTAACTCTCATGTGTGTGGGGGTCGCAATGCCAAAACTCTCATGTGTGTGGGGCCCGCAAGGCCAGCCCTTTTGTGTGAAAGGAGGAAAATGTGAGTGGCTTTCACATTCCTAACTTCCTGAAGCAGATTCGCCGGACCCGACAGTGTACCAATCGTTGTATGGCGCCATTGTATTAAATTACAACCAACCTTTAATTGCTGTGCCAGAAACAATTCCTATTGAACAAATGCTCTTATTGAGTAAACGAAGATGGGAAGAGGGAGAACTGGAGAAATTAACTTGAATGTAAAGAAAAACTTGAAAAGATCTCGTGGAAAAGCGTTTACAACATACAAAAAAACTAAAGAAAATGAAAAACAAATAACAATCTTTTTAACAGACGAGCTGATTGAAAAATTAAAAAAATTAGACAGCAGTGTTGTCGCAAACGTTTTAACAAGCTAAACAAAGCTTGCATGCTCCGGTGAGTGCATAAATTATTGAGTAACACAGGAAGTCATTGTTTACCCTGTGTCAATTACGTGGGAAACCCCCTTGACGTAATCTAATTGTTTTTTTTTTCATCTTGAATACTTTTAGCCGGAAAACAACTCAAACTCTTTGTATGTGTGTTTTGAGAGCTATGATTTATTCAACAACAATATTTAATTTGACTAACATGTAAATATACCGTGAAATATTGAGCTAAGAACTTTCTAGAACATAAAAGAACAATATAAGATCACGGTAAGTTTATTCACCAGGCGTCATTACTATTTTTAGTTAATAGGTTATTTCCCGATGTAATGACGTCTTTTGTGACCAATCACAGTTAAAATTATAACTTTATATTATTCACATAAGCTTTTTTGTATTACACAAGCAAGTATGGCCGATGTATAAAGACGTTTATCAAACCTTCATTGAAAAAGAAGCAAAGACACAGCTTACGGACATGAATCATTTGGAAACGACAAACGAGGATCCGATTTTAATATTTCATATCAGCTATTCGTGCCGTCGCTTCGCGAAACCTAAGCAATTACGGACAACAATTACATGCTTGGTCGTGAAGTTTGATCGCAAGGTTAAGTATATCGGATGGCTTACGCCGTAACCTGAATTGACAAAATTATTTTAGTCACAGGCCTCAAAACGTCATCACTTTGAAATTTCAAATGGGTTACGCTGTAACCCGAATTGACAAAATTAGCCAAGTTCTCAACCTTAAATATTCCGCCGTTGTCAAGGAACAATTTACCTTGGATACCGTGGCCATAGATGTCCGCCGTTGTCAAGAAACAATTTACCTTGGATACCGTGGCCATAGATGTCCGCCGTTGTCAAGAAACAATTTACCTTGGATACCGTGGCCATGAATGTCCGCCGTTGTCAAGGAACAATTTACCTTGGATACCGTGGCCATGAATGTCCGCCGTTGTCAACGAACAATTTACCTTGGATACCGCGGCCATAGATGTCCGCCGTTGTCAACGAACATTTAACTTAGCAACTGAATAAAATTATTTTACTTAACACACTTGTAATGTTTATTGATTGCTTATTATATCATTAAAAAGCTGTTGATTTGCATAAGTCTGACGCTGTGGGACATTCACCCACACACACAAAAAAAATTTGCATGCATTGTTCAGACAAGCCCTTGACTGTGGGGATTAAATCAAGTGTTTATTTTTTTTCTGATTTCGACTCGGCTGAAAGTCACTTTAAGCACGCTTTAACCTTTTATTTTGCCTCGTTCAGGCAAACAACAACCTCTCTTGTGATGTCTCGAACATTTTTTTGCAACTCGAACGACAATGCTTCCATCACAAAGTAAACGACAAGATGAGCGCAGACAATCATTCTTTTATAAAATGAAAAAATGTTTTATTGGACTGAAATTTTATTTCGAAATGTCGGTGGCACTTTCGAGAAGTTTTTTTTCCAATCTTTTGCGTTCTTCTCTCTTGATTTCTTCCCGAATTTTTCCGATGTCTGGCTGGAGTGAATTTGTTTGTTTTTTTGCAAAGTTTGAGCGTAAAGTATCTTTAAGTTGGCGATATTTTTGCATTTCTCGTGTGATCAGTTGAAACTCTTTGTCAGAAACAAGATTATCATTCAGAGCTTGTGAGACAGAGCTGTTTATCGAGTCATGTTTTGCAACAGCCAGAGCGAGGATTCTTGAGTGCTTATTAACTTTACGTTCAAGCTTTTTGTTGATAACTGACAGGCCAGTGGAAGCTGCGCCAGATATACCTGCTACTGCTGCAACAGGAACGCCGATAACAATTCCAACACCAGTAAGTGAAGTGGCAACAGCTCCAGAAGACAGAGCTGCAGTCACGGCGCCAAGACAGACCACGGAATAGTGAATAACTTTCCGGACTTTTTTATATTTTTTTAACACAAGCCTGTAATGCTCAGCTTCAGCGGATATTTCTTTTTCAATTTTACTTATTTCAGTCAGCCGAAAATTCTCGGCATTTGTTGGGAGGCTTGGATAAAGTTGTGTTTCTTCGCGATCACCATAAGCAGGGGCACTCGGGAGCACATTAGCAGATGACATGGTCTCGTATACATAAAAGTTATTTTTGTATTTAATTTAATTCAATTCCAACTCATATGTAAGATTTGTGCCGTTAAAATCGAATGGCTTTCCATTCTCATCTCTAATCGAAAGAGTCAGAGATGATACATTTTCTTCAGCAGAAACGTCGCGCAAGACGTTAAAATGTGTATTTTGGTAATAAACTTTTTCATACGGTTTTCCACGTATGTCAAAAAACGCTAAAAGGCTTGATGGCTTACCATTTAGCAAGCTTTGTTGCTTGTCGATAAGGTCACAGTTGATGAAGTAATTTTTAGGATTTGAAACATTATTTACCTCAATTGTTTCAAAATATTCCTTTTCAATACTTGCGTAATTCTCAATCCCAGGCAAATTAAAGAACTTAATAAGACTTCCATTCAGTCCGAAAGCTTTTAAATTGGGCTCTTTTGCTTTTATTATCAATGAACGACCTGCAATGCCTTTTGTTACAGAAAACATGTTTTTCTCTGGAAATCCTTTTTCAAAAATACTCCCAATGTCATCGAGTGAGAAGTTTCCTTGCCGTATATAACGCGCCTTTTCTTCCTTGTTCACTTGTTTATAAAAAACTATTCCATCCTTTTCCAAACTATTCCAGCTGTTGTAAAGAGAACAACTTAAAAGCCGGATATAGCTTGGTTTTGGAATAGGCTGGTCAAAATAAACAGTGTTCGGATTTTCTTTTGTGGTAACAGTCAGCACAACCATTTTTATATTAAATAAAAATAAAAAATGTTTAATATAAAAGAGGACCATGGATGCAAAAACAAGAGGTTTTATGAAGTGGATGAAAACCCCAGAAGCAACTACAATTTCTAAAGCGGCAAAAGACAATGCATGGAAACCTTTTCTTGCAAAATATCCAAACGCTGACCGAACAAAATTTGTTGCACAGGTTGAGTTCGCGTACAACCACACAGCAACGGCAGACATTTATTACAAGGCAGGGCAAGGCCATTTGATAAATGTTTTTGGCTCTGACAGCAAATATTGGAGCCCAGAGATGAAAAAAGCACTGGGGGTGAATCAAATTTCAGGCGGTTTTCCACAACAGCTGTCACCAAGCGGCGCAAAAGGCTCATCTTTGCCAATTCCCGCGGTTGGATTTCACGAAGCCGCACCGAGTTTGAAAAAAATATTTAACAGCAAAATCAACATCTACGTCACACCAGACCAATATTTCACAACGAAATTAAGAGAGATTTTTCAAAAAACAAAACTGAAGCATACATCAGGAAAAGAGTCAAAAAGGTGGCTTGCTAGCCAAAATATGGGCTATTGGCCACAGCAACTTAACTTTGCGGTATGGTGCGCGACAACAGGCTGCGGTATAAGTCGAGATATTTTCGATGAAGAGCACTCAGCTCTTAGCTTGCCACCGATTGTGCGTAATTTTTATCTTTTTCACGTTTATTTCACGATAAGGCGAATATTGTTTCAGATGGGGGGAATTCAGAGCGTAAGCGCCTTGCCAGGCGACCCCACTTTTAGCCAGTTCGACAACAAGTACGACGTGGCTTCTTACAAAAGAATATGCGCTGAGTTCGGTGTCGACCCGTCAAGCGATTTCCGTTTCACAACAGGCGCAAACCACGGACTTGGTAACGTTTATATCTGGATTACTAACATTGGACCAAACAAAACTGGAGCAAAATACCCCGATTACGATAAATTTTCGGATGAAGGTGGAACTGCAAGCAAAGGTAACTTGATTCAATACATCGAGCCAGACGACGCTGCATATGCACAGGCAGACTGGTTTTGTCCTAACGGCACTGAAGGGCTTACTCAGGCAGGTTTGTCGAGAGTAAACCAGTCGATAGAGGCTTTTGTCTACTGTATTCTCGGTTCGCAGGTGAACGTTCGAAGTAGCATACTTGGAACAGGCGGCCGTGCAAAGGAAGCGCAAAGTGAGTTCCTCGTGTTGGTTGAAGACGCTATAAGGCAACCTGATCTGGCAAAGTCGGTCCAAAGATACCAACTAGCCATCGACGAAGCTAAGGTTCGGCTTAACCTTGCAGTCTGCCCAGGTGCCTGGCTGATGCCCGCTCGTATGGTGATAAACACAGAAAGCGTTGTTGGCTACAATAACCAGCTTAAGCAGGCTGTTGTTGGGATGAAATTAGGAGTGAATGATGAGGTTAATAAAGCTACAAAAAAAGTGGGCGCAACAAGTATGAGCGGTGGGCCATCAAAAGTTAATAGACCAACAAGTCATCCGAGCTCGAAGAGCTCGAGCGCGTCGCGCTCGTCAAACCCGATTCACAAAGCTGCAAAAAAAGAGCCGGCGCCACATACGCCTTCAGCGGGTACTGTGACAAAAACAGACGAAAAGCAGAAGCCAGACACTGAAGATACAGCACACGAAAAAAACAAGACCTACCTTATTGCTGGTGCCGTTATTGTTGCGTTTGCAGTCAGCCGAGCTCTTTGAGGGTACCCAAGGGGCACCGGCGCTTCGCGCCCTCTAGCGCTTAGCGCTCGCTTCGTTTTGCAACTCGCTCGATAAGAAAGATAGCAACACCGACAATCAAAAGCCAAGCATTCTTGCCGAGGAAGCTGATCACCTGGCCGGCCGTTCGAAACACAAAACTGGCGATCGAGCCAAGGAGGCCCGGCAGAATACTTGCAATTTTTTTGCCAAGTGTCTGAAGACCGTCACCAACACCTTTTGCTAAACCTTTTAAACCGTTTGAGAGAGAACTCAGAATTACGCCAATAGTCGTGCCAACGGCAAGCAAAACTGCTGTGACGGTGAAGCCATATTTTTTGAAAATCGCTTTTACCTTTTCTCTTAATTTGTCTGTTAAAGACAATCTTTCGATCTCTTCTTCTCTTTCATTTTCTATTTCATTAATTTCTTGATTCAAGTTATCAACTCTTTCGCGAGCTTGTTGTCTTTCCGCTTGTGGCCTGTTTTCGTCGTTTGCAATATCTTCTTGTTCATGTCTCTCTTGTCGTATTTCCTCTTCCCTTTCGAGCCTTTCTTCTTCATGTTGTTGGAATTCTTGTAAAGGTATTGTTACCCCAATCACAGGCTCGTACTCTACTTTTTTCAACCGATCTAATTCTTTCTGTAGATCAGTGCGCCTTTCAATTTGTAGTTTTGCTCTTTCTTTAGCTTTTTTTCTTTCCTCCGGGCTTTCATTGTTATCTTCTGCTGTTTTTTTGTTGTTATTGATGCCTTCTGAAAGACCTCTTATTTCATTTTCAAGAGTTAATCGACGACTTGGACCAAGGGCTTTTAAAACTTCTTTGGGAAGTCTTATATTTATCTGGTATTCTTCCTTGCCTTGAATTTTGGTTGTTAAATTATAATAAGGCTTACCTGGTTTAATTAACCCGACTTGCAGCCTTCCATTTTCATCTATTTTGTATTTAATCTTTGATTTGTCAGCTGATGGAAACTCTTTGTCAAGATAACTCGAAGCAGTGAAGGTTGTTGTCGCACTATCGTCGGGGATTTCAGGAAACATCGTTGTTGTTTCGTCCGGCCTATTCATCGTGGTAGTTCTCGTTGGTATTTGTTCGCTTGGTCCGGGCGTTGATGCCCCTCCAGGTTGGAATGGGCCTGTTGTATCGCTGTCATCGTTGTCATTACGGTCGTCACGGTCGCCTGTATGTTCCAAAACAGGACCTGAACAATCGATGAAAATCGATGATCGGAAAATCAATCGATCAATCGATGACAATCGATTAATTACTGTTGATTGGCATCGATTGGCATCGACCAATCGATGATCAATCGATAATCACACTTTGGTGGTCGCGAACTTCATCGATTGCCATCGATTGGCATTAAACACACAATCAATCCGAAGCATGAAGTAAATACTTACATACGTTGTTTTGTAAAAAAATAATAAAGCTCCTTTCCATTGAGATGAAGTTTACATCATAAGCTTTAAATGGCGGACGTGACAGGCAAAACTCATCCCCAGACTCCCACTGTTGTCTCGTTTTCGTTCCGACGTACGGACGACGTATTTTTGAGTTCTCTCTGCTACTGTTTGATTTGAAATATTTCGGACGAGCGAGAAGATGTTTATGGACTACAAGACAGAGTTTTAGAAAAATTACATTGTACTTAGACAGCGAGGAATTCTGTAAGTTGCGATTTCTATTTACTTTGCCAGGAGTTGGTTCGAAAGCAAACCAGACCTAAAAGCGTACGCTTCGTTGATGGAGGCGAATAAGACTTAAGCTCAAAACGATTGTTTTAAATAATTATTGCCTCATTACTGTTAAGTTAGTAAGTTTCTCGTTGTATTGACATTTTTTGGAAAGGTTATCATTGTTGTTGCTAATAAAATATAACATACAAGAGAGACCGTGTGTTTTAAAGTGAACGTCAAATGAAAAACGAAGGCAGTTAAATGATCGATTAAATTGGTAATCGATGATATTGATAATCGATGAAAATTGATGGTAGTTAATTGATCGATTGTCATCGATTATCGATTAAATTGATAATCGATGACAATCGATAATCACAAAAACTTTAGCTATCGATTGTTCATCGATTATCAATATCAATCGATTAATTGATATCGATTGTCATCGATTGTTATCGATTGCCATCGATTATCGATTCCATCGATTGTTCAGGTCCTGTCCAAAAGAGGATCTCTGTCACCAAAGCCACCTTCTGCCGCCATGTTATATTAAATAAATACATTTTTTAATTTAAATATACAATGGCTGTCGTGAGCGAAAGACACCGACCAACGTTCGAAGAGAAAACTCCAAACGCGCTCAAGGCAGACAGAGTGCGACATCGCGTTACATTTAACCCGAATAAAGCGTCTCCAGAAGAAATTCTGAGAGTTGCTGTGCCGAAGCTTGAAGAAGGCGTCGTTCTCGTGCCAGGCTCCCTGGCTCTTGTGTTCAACTTGACGGTGAGCGGCCATGCCAACAACTTTCTCGTAAACAACGTCACCCGGGCGCTTGTCTCAAGGATGGTGGTCAAGTTTGCAGGAGAAACGCTGCAGGATACGAACGCTTACGACGTCTACAAACTTTTCGAGGACCTTTTTCTGCCGGTAGAAAAGCGCAGCAACATGTTTCTTGAAGGTATACAGTCCGAGGATTTATGCAAAATCCGTTCAAACGCTGGTGACAAAAAAACCTCAGGAGTTGACGCGGAAAAGAAGCTGGTAGAAGTTTATGGAAGCAAGTATCGTATCCCGCTTGATCACGAGATTTTGAGAGACCATGGCGTGTTCTATCCGCGCGCACTCGCAGACGAGCTTGTCTTCGAGATAAAACTGAACAGTCCAAATGTGGTTGTAAGAGGAACAGATTCATCAAAACTTGGGTATGAGCTAACTGACATCCAACTCGAATACGAGGCTATTTATCACAAAGAACTTGCAAGAGAAGTAGAAAGCACTTACATTAACGGCAAAAGTTTCTTTTACGAGCATGTGCACAATTACAAAACGATCACAGTAAAAAAAGCTACTGACACGATAATAAACGAAAGCATTAACGTCCCAAAGCGCTCCTTGAAGGGACTTCTACTTCTTTTTCCTGAACCCCACGCCGCAGGTGCAAGAGATACAGAATCTTTCTTTAACCCTGACATAACAAATGTAAAAATCAGCGTGAATGGCGTTCCAAATAAGGTGTACAGTCAGGGAGTTGAAGGAAGAGACATGTGGGAGGAAGTTCTCAGGTTCTTTGGCAAAAACGCAGACCAAAAAATGTTTAATAACGCCACAAAGTTTTATGCAGAAAAAAAGTTCGGGCTTTTCATTGACCTTCGCTCCATGAGCGACAACAACATGCACGGCAGCAGGCTCCGCTTGGTGAACACAAAGGATGGCGTTAATTTAGAGATACAGAGAACAGCCTCAGGATCAGGGAATGTCAAATGCTACATATTCGCTATCGCTGATGCACAATTTTCTATTGTAAATAAAGAATTAGAAAGTGTTGAGTATTGATACAGCTTTCGCAAAGCGAAGCATGGATCCTGCCAATATACCCTTCAACGCCCTCATTGTGGGACCAACGAACTCAGGAAAAACAAGATACGTGGTCAATCAGCTTTGTGGCCCTTTCCGAGGCAAGTTTGACTACATCGTGCTCATCTGCCCGACTTTCGAGCACAACAAGACTTATTATCGCTTTGCTGAGGAAGATATTCGATTTTTTGTTTTCATTTGCGAGCAGCACGAGGTGGAATCTTGGTTAAGGCTTTCAAGATTTCTTTTTGAGGGTACGAACACGCTTATCATCCTCGACGACTGTGCTGCTTCGAAAGATGTAAAAGGAAGAACAGGGGAGTTGGTGAATCTTGCTTTCTCTGCTCGCCACGCAGGCTTGAGCATATGGGTGTTAACTCAAAAATTGACAAGCATAACATCCTCATTCCGCGAAAATGTTGCGGCAATCGTTTTCTTTTACACCCCCTCTGCCAAGACCACGAAGGCAATCTTTGAGGATTACGCTGGCGAACTTGCCAATGAGGATTACAAAGAAATCATTTTAAAGCTAAAAAAAAATAAGTTTTCGCATCTTGTCATTTCTCATCGCCACCCTTACGGCACAAAATTTTTTTATTGAACATATTTTTTAGAGTAATAAATGGCTGACCCGTTCGCAACAACCTCACCCGATGCTGCATGTGAACAAGAATTAGCTTCCGTAATGGAACTGCTAGGAGCTGAACCAGAAAGTACAGAAAGCGCCATGGCACTCATTCAAGGACCTGACATTCCTGCTTTGCGTGAACAGCTTGCAATCCTTGTTTCAACAGGCAAGTCCAAAGAAGCAATCGGTGTGCAGCTGACACACGAGCAGGTGAAGCGCTTGACAGATAAAGAAGTTGAAAAGTACTTCAAGAGATATGAGGCATACGTTGGCACCAAGACAACGGAAAATCTTATTGACAGCGCGCTAACTCTTTCAACAAAATTAGCAAGTCTGTTTGTGCCCATGAAAAATATTGAAGCTTTACAAAAAGAGCTTAAAAATGACTACATTATAAACAGCGAGCTTTCCAATCTTGTCGGCAGTTTGTCTTTCAATTACGGCAAGCTTCTTGCTCCTGCTTCTGCTGCTTTGATAACAGCAAAATATATTGATTACGACTCAGCAAGTTCATCAAAAAAACAGTCAGATCTTGATGAAATCGCCTCTGAGCGGCAGGGCGCCACGGAAAAAAGCTCCGAAGGCACCTTTACTGAGTAATACTCACAAGACTTCCTAAACAAAGCTAAGAAAATACTGAATAATTAATGAGCAATGCTTAGAAATTGCTTAGCAAAAGATCTTGCTGAGTAAATTTCTATTTAAATATTATTTTTTCATAAATATAATGGCCGAGCTCGAACAACGTGAATTGGAAAGTAACTCCGAAGGAGTTAACGCGCCGCAAGGGCGCGCTCCTGTTTCTACCTCTTCTCCTGTTACTTCAACAACTCCAGCAACAAAGCCTGCCAAAAATCCAAAGCGAGTGGCTGCTGGCAAGCTTGCAGCTGAAAAAACAAAACAGGCTCGTGAAGCACAGAAAAAAGCTGCTGTCGAGGCTGCTGCAATAATTGCAAAAGAAAAGGAAAAGAAATCTGCGGCTGCAAAGCGAAATGTAACACCACCTGCCGTAACGGAACCAGCTCCGACCGAGCCTCAGCCGCAATCAAGCGGTCTCACCACAAATCAATGGATATCTTTGCTTGGTATCGGCGTTGCAATCGTTACAACTTATGTGAAACGCGAAGACATAAAAGCCTTTATAAACGAAAAAAGAAGTCCAACATTTAAAGCTCCGCCAACTCTTATAACTGATGACACACCAGTTACAGCAGAAAGTATTGGAAGGGTTGCAACGCGTTCTTCAGACACGCGCCAAACGGGCTCTAGAATTCCGCAACCAACAAACCAAAATGGCTCAAAAAGAGGAATCCGTCCGATGGATTAAAAAAATTATTAAATAATTTTCATTTAAACATTCGATTTTTTAAAGTATACAAAACACGATGACCGACACGAAGACATACACTATGCCTGACCCAATGGATTTTGGAAGCTTTGTTTTGTTGGGTCTCTGTGCCGAGTTCTTTGGGAAATTCTTCGAAGAAGATGAGGCACGAGCAACAGCTGCTTTGGAAGGGACAAAAGCCTTTTTTAACCAGCTGAAACCAGAAGAATTAAAAAATTTTATTGCTATTGATGAAAAAACTGTGGAAAGTTTAAACAGGCAGTATGAGGATTTTATAAAACTTGAAAAAGAGTATGAAAAAATAGAAAATGAAGAAAAAAGAAAAGAGAAGATTGAAGAAGCAAAAAGTTTGATGTGTGTTGAAATGAAAAAAATCTTTTATTCCATGTGGCATGATGTGTTTGACCAACTAAAGTTTTAAAGAAAGTGATTTCTGTTTTACTTTCTGACTTCAGCAATTAACTTTTTTTTTATTAGAACTCTTTGATGAGATTAAAAGAATTCATAAAATTATTTTTCAATTTAAATATTTATTTTTATTTTATAACAAACACCATGTCTGACAACAAACTCGTAAAAACACTCATGGATGCCGCGACTCTCACTGGCCTTGCCGCCGGAATCGGCTGGGCTGCCAAAAAAGTTGTAAAAGAAAACTTCACATCCGACCCAAGCAGCAGTTTTATGAACTATGTAAAGTTCACAGCCGTCATGGCTGGCAGCGTTGCACTTAAACAGTATCTCGAGGACCAGAAAATTCTCCCAACCAATTAAAAAAAAATTAGAATAGTATAATAACAAAATGGCAAGCGTCGCGATTATGGCTGGCGGAGCTATCTTGAACGCTGCTGCTTTCATTGGCGGCAACTATCTTGCTCGAGCTTTGGGTGGCGGAGATGACGCCGCTTTGAAAGAAAAAGAAAGACACGACAAAGCTCTCGAGGCTTACCAGGCAGCTTACGCGAAGTACTCTCGCGACCGCACGAAGCTTCTCGACTGGATCGAAACCAACAATGAGATCAAACAGCAAGCGAAACAAAACTTTACGAACACAGACTACGCTTTCAAACTCTACAACCAGGCACATCCTGACAAACAAATGATTCCTCCGAAAGAACCCAAGTTCTCTGATTTTTATCAGCCAAGTGAGCAGCAGAAACAAGGTGAACTGATGTTTGTTGGCGCAGGCGCTCTTGCTCTTGGGTACGCTGCCTTTCGGTTTCTTTAAACGTTTCTTTTTTTTCTTGTATACGCATGGATGCAAAGATCTTTGCGGAGCAAAACTTTTCGAAGAAAATCTCGAAAGTCTACTATAGCCCCCAGGGCTACTGGAAGGGAATTGCAGCGATAAAAAAATTAGCCGAGGCTGCCAAGGTTTCCGAAGATGCCGCAAAAAAATGGCTAGTTAAGCAGGCCCTTTGGCAGATCTACCTACCGGCACCACGATACGTTCCTCGCCCAAAATTCGATGTTTCTACCCCTAACGCAGTCCACCAGGCGGACCTTCTTTTTCTGCCACACGACAAACTGCCGCGAAGGCGAAAAGTTTACAAATACGCTCTGACTGTTGTTGACGTTGCCAGCCGTTTCAAAGAGGCCGAGCCTTTGACCTCCAAAGATTCAACTGAGGTTGCAAAAGGTTTTCAGACAATTTACAGGCGAAGTGCACTAAAATGGCCACAGATGCTGCAAGTTGACCCTGGTCGCGAATTCATGGGAGCTGTTACTAAAGAAATGGAAAATCACAAAACCTATATTAGACGCGGGCGTGTTAACATTCACAGAGATCAAGCTATTGTTGAACGTTTTAATCAAACACTGGCAGGGCGCCTGTTTGGTTATCAGTACGGTGTCGAGATGAACCTGCCATCTGGCCAGCGGTCGACAGCGTGGGTAAAAAGGCTTCCCGAAGTTGTTACCGCTCTGAACAACGAAGTTACCAGTCTTACTGGAAAAAAACCTGCTACTGCAATCAAAGAAAAGGCTGTTTCGTCCAAACCGTCCTCAAAATATACAAGGCCTGTTGGCTTGAAAGAAAAAAAACTCCCCTCTCTCGTTAATGTGCGCTATCTCTACCAACCTGGCGAGCTGGAAGGCGGCGTAAAAAGGGCAACAGATCCGATTTGGTCATTAAAAGTCTACAGCATCGAAAGGTCTGTTACTAAACCTGATCAGCCAGTGCTTTATTACTTGCACGATGGTCCAAAGCGCGGCTTTGTGCGTGAAGAATTGCTTATTATTCCTCCAAATACACAGTTACCACCAAGCACTTAGTGCTTGAGCCCCTTGGGCTCAGAAAAGCTATAAACGTTCTGTTTCGCAAAACTTATACCCGTAAGCATTTGTATGTATCCCATCATCCGCTATCCATCGCTTTGAGTCAAAGGGGGACAGCGATTTTTTGTTTACCACTATCGAATACATCTCATGGGCATAGCTTCTTAGCATGTGCATTTCGTGAAAGCTTTCCTTGGTTTGAAAAAGTGTTTCTATGAAGTTTTCATGATTTATCTTTTTCTTTGTCACACACTCTTTTACCCCCTTTGCCTTTTTTATATTTTTTTCATCCACTTTTATCGTGTTACAACATTTTGACACCCTTGCTTTCGGACGTTTCTTTTTTATTTTTTTGACCAATTCTTCGTCGTTTGCCATTATTGCCTGCATTTTTTTCCCTTCGCAGGTGCACTCTTTTATTTTCGCCTCAGGGAAGGCTTTCTTTATTTTTTCAATTTCATTTTTGCTTTCACCTTCTGTCATTATTGAATACATTTTTGGCCTCAAACAAACGCACTCTGAAATTTGTTTTCCTGCGCATTCGTCTTTCATTTTTCCCAAAACTTTTTTGTTTTTTGTTGAAAACAGCGAATGATCTTTCGGGTAGTCGCTTGTGTCGTAATTGTCAATGTTTTTTGCCATGTCCGCGTAAACGTCTTCTGTTTCTATCTCAAGCAAAAGGCTGTCTGTGTCCGTATACAAAAGATTGCAACGCTCTCCGTACTCCTTTTTCAAGTGGTTGTAATAAAAATCATACATGCATAGCTTGCTTAAGTCAAGAATAGCCATGCCTGTGTAAATCGGTTTATTAAGCAAAAGCTTTCTTTTTCGCATGTCTATTCCAACCAGATCGTTTGAAAACATTACATGCCTTGAATACAATGGGCTTGCAACTAATTTTCTTATTTTGTTTATTTCATCGCTACGCACTATTCTTATGTCTACACGGTTTCTCAAGTTTTCCATTGTTTTTCCAAAAACTGAGTTAGTCATTAACTTGTAAAAGTTCTTTTCAAAGTCGCTTTCCGCTTTTTTTCGAAATTCTGTGTTCATCCGGATGTACGGCTCCATCCACGCCTCTTGTTCAAACTCTAAAACTTTGTGCACTTTTTTGAGCTTCATTCCCTGTTTTAAATAAAACTGCAAGTTTCGGTAATGCACGACGTAATTCGTTTTGTCTTCAAGCGTTAAAACAAGCTTTTCGGTGTCCGGCGGGTGCAAACCAAGATCTTTTATTGTTTTCTTTTGGTAAGGCGAAAACATTTCTTTGTTTATTTTCTTTTTCTCCGGTGCTAATGGATAGCTGTTGTGGGCGTCGTGCAACTCTTTCGGATATTCCAGGTCAACTTCAAGAAGCCAGCCAGATTTTGCAAACTCTTTTTTTGTCATTATTTCTTTTTCTGTCGGCATAACCTTTTTCCATCTAAAGCCACTTGTCGGAAGCGGCTTGCTCATTGCCCACCCGTAAAGGTTATTCGCATCAAGGTACGTTATGTATTTTTTGGGCTGGCTCGGGTCAAAGCCCTCAACATACGGGTTGTTCGCCTTCGCATACCTCTTGCTTACCATCGAAATTCCGCCTCTTATTGCACTTTCGACAAAAAGATACATTTCATAGTCGGTAAGTAGCTCAAGCTTCACGCGTGACTTTTTCAAGAGTGCGTCCCAAGCAAGGCCTGGCGTCGTGTAATAATTCGCGGGGTCCAACCCGTACTTCTCAAGACAGATTTTTCGGAAGTTTTCAAAAACGTCGGCTAACAGGGTCACGTCGGTCTTAACGTACAAATCGTGGTAGTCGCCCAGGGACTGGCAGCCAAAGGTTTTCCACACTTTTTGCGCGTGTTCGTACTCTTCATCCGTTATGTGCTCGTCGGTGAGCTTGCTGTAAAACTTTTCTTTTTCTGGCAAACTTGTTTCTGTAAATCTTTCCCATGAGTCCATGTATTCATAGGGGTAAATTCCCTTTTTGCAAAGAAGTTCAAAACTTTCATCAGACGACTGTGTTGAATTAGATTTTGTTATATTTAATAACTCCTTCGGTATCGCTTTTACAAGTGAATCAAGACTTCCTTTAAGAAAGTTTAAGCTGTCTATAAAACGCAGTTTGCCAAGTGAAAATGTAATGTATTTTTCCATGTTGTTTGCAACACATTTTACTTCTTTCTGTGCCTCTTTTGAAATCTTTGAAATTGACTGCATTAAATGGTGCGCATCATAACCCCTCAGGTTGTGAAATGCAACTGGTATTTGTGCCTTTTTCGGATCTAATCGCATCATAAAGTTACAAATGTTGTGTGCGGCTCCTCGAAACTTGCCTGTTATGTGGCAATGGTCTTTTACCACATCCTTGTAGTTCGGCTGGATAAGCGGCTTGTGGCACGCTAAGCAGTTTTTTTGGTTTTTCGCGGCTAATTTGTATGTTTCTTTTTCAAGCTTTTTTAGCTCATAGTGGTATTCGGTATCCAGGTTTTTTGCCTCTTTTTCCTTTCTGTAATAACATTTTTTGTGCATCTGTCCAAAGTAATTAAGCTCCTTTTTATTTCCAATCCAAACTGGCAAAGAGTCCAAAAAGTTTTGTTTTATTAGCGTTTCTTCGCAAATGTGGCAATTGGTTGCATTTTTGAAGTTTACCCAGTCTTTTGCCGTCATCACAAGGGGTTTTTGCTTTGACAATTCATATCTTATTTTCTTTTCTTCACTTAAAAGACAGTTCAAGAATACTTCAACGGAGTTTTCTCCTCTGTACACAAATGTTTTTTCGTGTTTACCATCACTTCTTACAACTGTGTAAGCAAATCCGCATGCCTCGTGCTGTTCTGTTTTGTCTGTGTAACTCGGCTTCATGTCTTTTACTTCTTCACCAAGGTCTTTTCTTATCTGGCGCTCCTCGGGCGTTTCGCGTTTACACCCTTCTATCGGCCTTAGCAATGCCTCAAAGTCGGCGTAAATCGTATAAGGCGCTTTCATTTGTTTTTGGTAGTTTTTAAAAGAAAGAGTGTTTTTCCCCTTCTCCGGCATTTCAATCCTTGTTGGCCTGCCTTTAGCGCCATTGCAATATTTTTTGTGCTTTTCGAGCAAGTCTTCTCTTGTAAAACCTGTCAAGCACATCATGCAAAAGTGTTTTTTATGCTGATCTCCAGTTTGGTCATGTAACAAAGCACTTACTCTTTTTATAAAACAGTAGTGCTGTGTTAATCCTGACTCAATCAACATAAGGAATATACGGGGAATGCTATTTTCTTTTTCGCTTAATCTTAAAGGTATCACACATTTGTCTTCTGATTCCCACCCAAGCACATTTATTGCAAGGTTTTTATTTTGCGCCTCAAGCCTGTCAATCTGCTTTAGTGGAGTTGGAAAATTGATTCCATTGTAGTTAATGCCGTCGTCAACTGGGTATCTGCTTGTTCTTTGTGGATTTTTCCCATCTCTTGGAGGAAATAATGCAGCTCTCAAAGCCCATTTTAGGCATTGGTTATCTCTGTTTTGCACGTTAATAATTGCTTTCTTGTTTGCCAACTTTGGGGGCAAAGGCAAATAAGTTCCTCCTCTCAATGGCTGATAACGCGCAACGTTGATGTACGCATTTGTTATTCTTTCAATGGCCCACCCAGAGCCGTTCTCTGACCAACCCTCAATTTCTCCCTTTGCTTTGTCAATAAATTTGTCAAACTCTTTTTTTATTTGGTCTTTGTCGTTTTTTAAAAAAAGGTGTGGTTCACTTTCTCTAAAATAGTGTTCCATGTATTGCTTCTCACCGTCTCTTTGTTTCGAAAATTTGACTTCAAGTCCAAAGCTTGCTTTTAAATTTTGTAAGTCATCAATTTCGCTTACTAAAAGTTCATAAAACTTTTTTTTGTTTTTTCTTGCAAAAGTGTAAAGATCTTTGTTGTTTTCGTTAGCTTCCGGTATGTTCATTTTCCATACACGAAGCCATTCGTTAAAATCTGTGTGGGCCAGTAAAAAAGTTAAATTTCTTTGGGGGTTTGTTTGAAATTCACGAATGTTTTCTTCCATCATTGCTTGCAAAGCTTCTGACGA
Source organism: Oculina patagonica (assembly GCF_052425735.1). Classification (NCBI taxonomy): domain Eukaryota; kingdom Metazoa; phylum Cnidaria; class Anthozoa; order Scleractinia; family Oculinidae; genus Oculina; species Oculina patagonica. The sequence continues at coordinate 20,516,703 of NC_135765.1, forward strand.
GATCCTTGCTGCAGCCATTTTTCGGTGTATATACCTTAAAAATATTTGTTCAATTGATATTTATTCCTAGCACAGGGTTAGCCTTGCGAGCCCCGCACACAAAAGGGCTGGCCTTGCGGGCCCCACACACATGAGAGTTTTGGCATTGCGACCCCCACACACATGAGAGTTACCGGTTGTGGACACAACTTGCAAAAAATAGCGAGGCGAGACTGGCGAGCCAGCGAGCCAGGCGAGCCCGAGCGGTTTTTTTTGCAAGTTGTGCCACAACCGGTAACTCTCATGTGTGTCAAGGTTTAATAACCATAAATATAGAATTAGCGCTCATAAGAGGCTCTCAACGAGTAATAAGGCATTAGATGACCTAATTAATATACAAACATTTCAATCAGCAGGACCATAAGGGAGTAGATAATATTAGGGTGCAGCTTATTGATAAGTGTGCGGACGAATTTGCGCTAAGGGAAAGGGAGGCTCAGTGGGCGTATCGTCTAAGGACCATTTCCCCTCTCGGTCTTAACAGTGACGATTTCTTTTCAAGACGTAATCCCAGGAGGGACCTATTTTAGGTTATACAATATCCTGTCATTTAAAGGTTTAGATCTTGGTTTGTTACAGGAACCATGATTAAAGTTATAGTTTAGCTGCACTTTTGTTAGTGTGTTCTTATTTACACAACTTGTGTGTACATGTAACGTTAATGTATACCACATTCTCATTTTAACCTTTTATTTTTCAATGTAAGCATTTTTATAAGTATTTTATCGTTAGTGTCTGAATTTATCAAAACCGGGTCAAAGAAAAGTGACGTCAGTATTCTTGAACAAGTACGTTACTGCGCGAATTGGCTTAAAACGCCACAAGAAAGGGGAAAAAAAAAAAGAAATACAGCGCTGAAAGGTAGAGAAGAGAGAGGAGAAGAGAAAAAAAGACTGACATTCCCTTTAGTTTTTATATCATGGAGTTTGGAGATAGTTTCTGGCGAGAAAAAAACGCGTTTACAGCGATTTGCGCTTAAAACGGTGAAAATTTCCTTGACCTGGTTTTGATAAATTCAGACATATGATTCAATAGTAGGACCGGAAAGGCCAAGAATGAGCTTCTCGAGTTACTATCAATCATTTTCTATGCATCTAGAGAGAAATCCAGGCTTTCCCTGCTCATACTATTGAATCAACTGATTCAATAGTATGACCGGAAAGGCCAGGAATGAGCTTCTCGAGTTACAATCAATCATTTTCTATGCATCTAGAGAGAAATCCAGGCTTTCCCTGCTCATACTATTGAATCATATGTCTGAATTTATCAAAACCGGGTCAAAGAAAAGTGACGTCAGTATTCTTGAACAAGTACGTTACTGCGCGAATTGGCTTAAAACGCCACAAGAAAAGGGGGCCTAATCAGCCCCATCAAACCAAGGGTAAATAAATGTTATTATTATTATTATACACCAAGTGCAAGTAAAATAACTGTTTTAAAAACACCGAAAGACTACAAAATTTAATATGAAGTAAACAACCCGATAGGCGGCTGGTATATCGGAGATTATTAAAAACTAGCAATGGTATATTGCAATTCCTGAGTTTTGATTGGTTGGCAGGCAATGGTATTTGAGCTCATATATCACTGACCACGAAAATGGTAGCCGATGCACGTCAACGAAAACAGCTGGGGAGCTCAAATATTGCAATTCTAAGGGCGCTTTTTTTTTCACTTGTGCTTGTTGGATATGAGATCGTTATAGCCAACTCAGTGTTACGCGCCTCTTTGGCTATCTAACATCTCATGTCCAACGCACACTTGCTTTTCAAAATAAAGAAGTATGGCGTTTTCCTTTTTGCAATATCTTTTTTCGTTTTAGAGATAGTGTTTATATTATGCAAACGAGGAAAGTTATGATGTCATTAATTGTTCCACAAAAAGATGAAGCATTGAATCAAGAATAATTATCTCTTGGAATATTTGAGCTGTGTTCTTCAAACTTGGCACGATTAATGTACACCACAAAAGACACAAAATGGCACCTGTCGAGCCATTGCAATGGCAACAGTTTTGCTGCAAATGCCTATTTTAAATAACACTGATAATTTATCTCCAGTTTTTGCTTAATCAAAGATGATCCACTCCCAACAAGCTAATGAGGGAGCTAATAGGGAATTATGTGTGTTCTAAGCTGGACCCTCTGTCCCACTTTAAAGGGTTGCAAATTGAGATATTTGGTTTATGACAGAAAGAGCCTGGAACCAAGAGTGTTGCCATTGTTACATCATAGTATGAGCCATCTTGCACCTTTAAGGAAGGTCACTACTGATGCCAAGTTTCAGAAATATCACCTTTATATTTTCAGAGATATCCTTGATTTTGTGATCTATCTTTGAGTGGAACAATTTATGACGTCATCACTTTCCTCATTTGCATAACAAAAAACATGAATATCTCCTAAACGAAAGAAGATCTTTCAAAACGGTAAACGCCATTCTTCTTTATTTATAGAAGTCTTTCAAATACGCATTAATTAATTTTTACTTCATAGGCACTTTAACATTTAAAGTACATGTCAATTAATTTACCTTGTATTCCTTGTATTTAGCTTTCCGGCACATTTTTTTGTACTTCACCACATCTGGGTAGAAGAAGCCATCTACAGGTAGATATTATAATTTAATATGCATGTATGAAACACTTCCGAGAACCTTAAAAGTTATCTACATGTGCTGCAATGCCTTGCAGTGTTTTATATTGGGGAGACAGAACATAGATTGGCCAATCATTTCAGGGAACAGTGCCTCTTTGTGGCACAACATTTTCTAACTGCTTTGGGAGTTGTAAGTATAGCAGTGATCAGGACAGTTTTAAATTAACGCACAATGTACTTTAAAAAAAAACACTTGCTCCAATCAGGATCACTATCTTTGTTTTAATTTTTTGTAGACAAATTGACCTACAGTACCGCTCAAAAGTAAGTTGACAGTCTTGACTTGATCCTCGAAACTTGATCCTTGTGTATCAATGTTTGACAGAGGCGGCGGAGCGTTTTGAAATGTGTGTGTGTGTGTGTGGGGGGGGGGGGGGGGGGGGGGGGGGGGGGGGGCATCATACTCCAAGCCAAGCACTCAAAGGCACATCCCCCTGCTCAAATAGTTTCCCAAAATGTCTTCAACTGCTGCCCGTGTGTCCCTAAGCTGTTCAGATGATCCTGCTTCATGGTGCTTTTTGGCCTGTCAAATACAATCTTAACAAGCTCTCCTGTAGTAACATTTTGGGGAAAGGAATTTGGTTGAAAGTTCTACCCCATATTATACCACCAAGCACGATCCTGTTAAAACGAATTGTGTCTTGACAAACCAATTTTTACTGAATTAGCGATAATTTCTGCACTGAAATTTATGTATTTTTCTTCTGAAATATAGATGTACATCAAGGCTGTGCTTTAGCGGTTCCCGGTCGCCTCAGGCGACTAACATTTGCTCTCAGGTGAACGAAAAATAAAACGGCCCTCTTTTTTGCCGTTCCACACTGTAGTATAGCAGGAGATGGACTGTAAAATTATGCTTTTTGCTGATTGATAATGTTATTTGCGGAAAAATTGCCTTCCGCACATTACGGAGTCAAATGTTTACGCTTGCTGGCGCTGTCAAGTTTGTTCCACATGATTTAACACCAGCTTGACCTTGCACGTGACAAACTGCACAAACTGTTCAAAATCTTGAGTTTTTTCCTTGAGATGATTTACTTTTCATTTATTTTGGTATATCAATAGTTTTCGTTTGTGCAGTGCGCTGGTGTTAACGTAAAATGAAATTCTTGGTATATGCAAATTTCTGCCTCTTCTGCTTCATCTGCAGATGTTTACATAGGAATAGCGATAACCTGCGATCAGGCGTTATTTTTCTCGCGGCGGAGGGGTCAACGGAAAAATGAAAGCCTGATACAATTACTTGTCGAGTCGTCTGTAAAAAGTCCAGAATCTGACTTTTTCTGATTGGTTGGAAAACAAAAGGCAACATTAGAACTCTATCCTGATTGGCTAATTGAGTTCAAGTCTAATTTCCGGTCCAAAAATATCGCACGTAGATGATTGTTATGATGGCGGGTGTCAAGCGGAATGAAGTAGAGAGCGAGTTCTTCTAGCTTTTAGATATCTTTCAAGAATTTTGTTCACAAAACATTTAAAGACGAACAAAGGGAGTGTATTCGACGAATAGTTTGTGAAAAGAAAGATGTTTTGGCGGTGCTTCCGACGGGATTCGGCAAGAGCGTGATCTATCACCAATGGTGTCAAAGATTATTACATCACACCACCAAAGACGCCAGACGATCGTGCCAGTGACGAAAACTACGACCTTAAAATGTCTGATCTGAGCCTCACACAAAATCAGCCTTTGCTGAAAACAAATTTTAAAAACCATCCGATCAGCTCGTTCAAAAAGGGTAATTCAAACACATGCTTGTGAGAGTAAAAATATAATTGGAAGGCGCTAATCATGCACGCGCTTATCTGATGGCATCGCCGACATTCTCGACGACGTTGACAGACTGATATTTTAATAAGAGGGCGGCAGACAACTTGACAAGTAATTGTATCAGGCTTTCCTTTTTTTCTCCTTCCCTCCGCCGCGAAAAAAAGAAAGCCTGATCGCAGGTTAGAATAGCGACGACTTGTTGCACTCTAAATCTTGATAAAATGTAATTGTCATTTAGCTTAAATCGAATTTATTTGTTTTTAGACTCATTGTGGTAAACTCAAACGAAAATGCTTAACGATACTATGATTTAGGAGATATTTACGTTACTATTAAAGGATTTTAGTCGGATGTATCACAAGTTTGTCAAAATGCAGTGGCCGCTAAAAATAGTAACAAACAACACTGCCGTGTGTGAAATTATTACCTTTGGTGAATTGCAAAAAATAAAAAATAAATATAAGATTGTTTGTAGTTTCATGAATTTCTGCAAGTTTAAATCAATCCGTTTCTTAATCAAATTGCATGACTTAGTATAGATTATCATTCAAACGGTGGTTCTCTAAGGCTACGTTTACACAGGACCGGTCCGGAACGGATCCGGTCCGATTTTCGGTCCGGATAGGCCTTCTGTTTACACGGGACCGTTCTGGAACCGGTCCGGAACGGATCCAATACTGGACCTGTTATTTTGCAGGTCCAGTTATGGATCCGTTCCGGACCGGTTCCGGAACGGCCCCGTGTAAACACCTGGATCGGTTCCAAATGGTTCCATGTAAACAGGTCCGGTTCGGTTCGGAACGGTTCCGAACCGGTCCCGTGTAAACGTAGCCTAAGCCTGACTGCCGAAAGAATAGGATTTCAACCTAATCAAATGTTCTTTCTTAAATTCTTGCAACGTTCTCAATTTTTTTAAACCCTCGACAAATTAACCGCTGAAACAAGAAACAAGTCATGAATTGTTTTAGCCTTAACTTGTCTGGCGTTCTTCTATGAAACTAGATAAAGTGAGGAATTTTGGCGCGAAAATTTTCAATGGGTTTCATATGACAGTATACCGGAATTCGCACTTTTTCTACTCACAAAGCCACTATATTGAGTGGAATATTAAATTATTCTATGAATCGGAAATGTCGTGTTTATTTTTTGCAAGAGAGACTAAGCAAGATGAGATGGAAGTAATGCATTAACCTGCCACTTGTTTAGGGTAAGACCATAATGTGATCGTTGGAAATAATTTAACGTATATATTGTGGCTTTAAAACAACCATCTCTTACAAACTCTCTGTATTAGCATTGATGTATTGACTAGGAGTGTTGTGTTACTGACAAAGTCAAAGTTGTTCATTGACAAGAAGCAACAAAGATATATTTTTAAAATAATCAACAAGAAAGCTTAATTGTATCTATGATTTAAATTCATTGTTTAAATTATTATTTACTTATTAAACCATGATAATATTAATAAATTAATTAATTGAATAATTAATTACTTTGGGCGACCAACCTGAAGGGCTGGGCACCCTACCTGGCAGAGTTGGGAGCCCGTCCCAGAAAATTTCCTCAGAGCACAGCCTTGTACATACATGTACAAGAAGCATCTCACCTTTCAATTTTTTCTGAAACTGTTGCACTGGATTTCCAAATCTGAAATTATCACCACTTAGCAAGGCACTAAAAAAAACAACATTAAAATATTTTATGTACAGTTGTAGTATATAGCATAATTTTTATAATAATTTTTAGCCTCCTGGCCCCGGTTGCTTGAAAGCTGGTGAAGTGAAGTGAATACTTTGTTTACCCTCGGATTGTAGAGTAGCTTTTAACATAGCTAATATCTCCGAGCATTTCAACAGTACAAAGGCACAATGGGCAAAGACCAGACCACAACACCGGGATAATGCTATCCACCGGATAAGTTGCTATCCGGTGGATAGTGTAGCATGTGTTGCTAACACTTATCCGCTGGATAGCGATTTATCCGGTGGATAGCGTTATCCAGCTTTCGAACAACCAGGGCCTGGATGCTAGTAATAGAACAGACTGTTCAACTAGCAGTGTTCTCCTCAGGATTTTTGGAAGGCAAGGGGTACTTTCTTCAAGCTTGCTCCCAGGGTCTCTTCCCACTCCCCTGAGCGACACATGAGGGAACAAGGAGAGACCCTGATAAGGAGGTTTATTCTGAATTTGATTTTCATCTGTAAGAACTGTCCTGTGGTATAAATAGAAAATTAATAAAGATTTCCAAACTTAGGCCAAGCTGGATCAAAACCTGATTTTTGGTGTTTTGAATTAACAGATGTTGAGAGCTCCGAATGAACTTCTTCCTGTCTTCTGTCTCTTTTCCAGAGAAAAAAATGAACTTATCTTACTTTGGGAAGCCTTTCTTTTCTTTTCTGGACACGCTGAGTCCACTGAGCTTGCCATTTTTGACACTCCTTTCACGAACGCGGGAATTTGGTTTAGTATTTCATGAATGACACCTTGAAGTGTCCTGGTGTTTTCGGGACAATTTAAAGATGGTTGCCGTTCAACAAAACGAATGCATCACAGGTTAGAGGATAAATCACTTCAATAATTATAACAATTGTGAGAAAACAGAGTAAACAAAATATGCCAGGCAATGTTTCATCAACTTTGTTAAGTGATTTCTCCTTTAGTTCTGGATAGGAATATAAAATACCCATTTCCAAAATTATCTCAAAAAAGCTTGCACTGGAATACATCTTAAGTTTTAAGCCAGGCGGCAACGATTTTTCAGCAAATCAAGCCAGGCCCCCGCCTGGCCTAAAATACCTTGGGGAACACTGACTAGCTACATTAATTAGTCATCAAGAAGGTACCCACTAATTGCAATAAAAGAAAAATTAAAGAAAAATGAAAACACGTACAGAATTGTACTAGTACGAGATGGAAAAGTCAAAATCTGCTATTATGATGTATCGATGACTGCTTTGAGAATTAATACACAGCCCAGGATGTAGAATGTTTGCCTAATTAATTCCTATTTGCCTTTTTCATTTTTTCTTTTTTCTACATGTATGTGAAACATTATTGCAATAAGGTGTACATGTATACAAAAGAATACAGTACTTTTCTTAAATCAGTGGACATAATTCACTGACTGAAACAGCAACCCTAAGTTCACTTTGTGCAGTGCAGTGATTGCACACTCACTGTTCAGTAAGTTTATAATGGTACATGTAACTGAACTAAGTGGACAGCAAATTATTTCCAAGGTCTGAAATCATACACATGATTTCAAAATAGTTTATACTTAAAAGTTCAATCCTCATTGTCCGGCGTGGCTCAATGATGCAAACCCTTTGTGTCTTCTGTGGTCATGATTGAGACTTCTCATTTTCTTTGGAGAAGAAATAAGGTGCAGTGAGTTGTGAGACTCCCTCGATTTTTCTCCTTTAAATGTCATTCAAGGGCACTCTGCATGATTTTAAGGGATTCCAGATTCTTTGTCTTTCAGCAAAGTAGTGTGCAATCACAGTTTATGAAACTTGCAAAGTACTGTTCATTACCTACTGGCACTCAGTAAAACAAACTAACCTGATGTTCTCTTCCTGAGCATGTGGGTAATCTGTAGGTAACACTGGAAGAAATTTCTACCAAACAAACAACAGGAAAAAATGTAAGAAAGTTAGGCTTATTGCAACACAACTACAACAAGAATTTCCTATGTTTTTCTTGAAGTTCTACAGACATAAAGACTTAATATACTTAAAACTTACTTTTTCCAAAAGTTACAATGTAATCAGCCAATAACGATTGAGAACTTTCATGAAACAGAAAGAGAAACTGTGTTTCCAGCAAAGTAAATGAATTAATTTTATTTTCTAATTAGAGTGCAACAGAACAAGAATGAACCAAATTCTGCAATCTGATTGGTTAAGAGAGGGGAGGGGAATTTTCTGATCTTGTCCATGGTCAGTGGAACAGATGCAGTTTGCATGACAAGCTCACCACACAAAATGATTTAACAAGACTTTCTGGTTGTGGACTGGTATCATGACAATTAAGGTTACTGTAGACCTTCAGGGGAGTCTTCCGGAAAATCGTTCATACGCGCGTTTCTTTTTACAAAACCTTGGAAAAGTATATATCACTGTAAAGCTAATAGAATGTAGAATCAAAAAAAATAATTATTTTAAAGATTTAGTCTAATGGTAAGCTTGTGCAAGCCTTAAACTGCAATACTGACGATGTTTGCTAAATTGAATTACCTGCTTTCATGTTCGCACGTACGACCAAACAAACTGGACAGTGTCAATCAGCAGGTAATGGACTACAAAAGTGTGTGAGGCTTTTTGGATATTCCTATTGGTTGCTGAGAAAATCTATTGTAAATTCGGCGATAAGAATATTTGCTGATCTTCGTCACATACATGTAAGAAGGTGTAAAACGCGTAATATTTGAAATATTAAAAAAGCCTCACACACTTTGGGGCGTTAATAACCAAGGAACATTTTGGCCAAGTTTCGTTAAAATCTGTTAAATCTACATACCCTATTAATTCGCTTGAACCAGTGGAATCCTCGCAAAAATATAGCCCGAGTTTTTTGCTCCTAAAGATTTGCAAGCTTATCACACCTCATCAAAGTGTTTGTCAACGTGGTCATGCTGCCGAACAATGAAACACAAGCTTGCGTCCCCAGAGACTTTCGCAATCAAATCATGGTCGAATTGATTTGAACGTGGCTCAAGAACCGTAAATTTGGCCCGAATATTTGGAGTACTAGCAGCTAGTTATGTGGAAAGTAAAGGCAACAAGAATGGATTAAATTCTAACACGGGAAAACAAAAGGAAAATAAAGTGCTAGCAAACGGGAAAGAACGGACCCGGATGAATTTGTTCGGTAAAGCTTTCCCTTGAGTGTTATTGTTTGATTTGTTCTTGAGCTCTAACTGAACATCAATTTGCTTCTGGCTTTCTTCTAATCTCCCTCTTTCATTTTCGTTTTCTTTAATGTGGTTTTCTTAAGAAGTTTCGTCCAAGTTGTGTTCTCTCTTTTCGACGAACTCATTTTACAGAATTTTGCATGAAAAGTCACTGATCGTTGTGGCCTAACCCATGCTAAACAGATGTAAATAAAACATTCAAATAGATCTGCGTAACTCGAGTCGCCGGATGAAGTTTGACGCGAAAAATGTACGGAGCACCCCATGTTTAATAAGGATTACAACACCTTTTGCTATTTATTAAACTTTTCTGAAAAGAAGTTTTTCAGATCTCGCGATCATTTAACAATTTTACATTACTATTTTTACCAAACTATAAATCAGTGTTTTATGTTTAGAATGAGCAAAGAAATTTTTTTCGCAAAATTTGGCCTCTGAAGGTCTACAGTAACCTTAATCATAAATGTTATCGAATTATTAGTATTAAGTACTATTTATTTAATTACTTACTTCTAAAGTTGTGCTATTTTCCTGTGTTATTATTTCCAACTCTGACTTATTCAGTTGGATAATAAATGATAGTTTAATGATAAGATCATTTAATATCACTAAGCTTATAATATTGTAGCAATACCTCCAGATGCTTCCTATCAGCAGGACTCAGAATATCTGCCCAAGTTTCCATGCTCACAACTTTGAAGAATATTTCCTCCTAAAATGGTTATAATAATTATCATAATCATCATCATCATCATCATTATAGGTGGTTTTCACTGTCATGCTGCGAAAAAATAAATCTAAAACTATTGAGTCAAAAAAATCAAGAATATTACGGGTTGTACAAAACTACTATGTAAACTACTTGTCCAAGTCTCAGGTCTGTGTGTTATTCCGTACTGGAGTTATCAGTCAAAATGTTTCACACAAATTTAGAGAGCATGGTATGGAATCACCATGTTGGAGCCCAACTGCTTGGGCTCCAACATGGCGGCCGGAAATCAATGAAAACATCTGGCATTAAATTCTGCTACAAAAACAAACTGTATAAAACAAACTTCCATCTCAATTCAAAACAAGAAAGCCTTGTTGAGAGCTAAGAGTCGTAAGAATAGTATAGTTGCTGCTTGATTGGGGGGACTCAAAGTGGGGACGCAATAAACACGTGTCGATTTTGAAAGGGTGAAAGATTTGAAACCTGCTTTCCTTTTTTATAAATCCTAAATTGCTCATGAAACTGACCCTATTTTCAAACGGAACTTTGACCGAAATCGTTCAAATTAGTTACGAAATGTGACGGTTAAAATTATATTCATCTAGGAAACTCTGGGGGTAGCGGACGGGGGGAAATAGAATCTGAATGTGAAACATTATAAATTTTAATCTTTGAAACAAACGCAAAATTAAAGAACAATCGATTGCGAAGCTCGCTGCTCAAACTTCGCGCTCGATCGCTAGCTATTTCTAGTAGCTCGCCGCCCGAACTACACGCTCGATCGCTCGCTTTTTTTGCGTTCGTTCCACGGATTTAAAAGAAAAAAGAGAGAATGCTCGCAGTCTATTAAGGTGGCCCGCAGGTATTTCTGGGAGCGAAGGTGCTCTTTTTTAAGTCAAAGTTTCAGCAAGGAAACGTAGGCCGATTTCTGTGATATTTGGCAATCGAAATAAGAAATGTCCAAATTTTAAAAAGCTTTTAATTTTAGAGCAAACAAAATAAACATTCGCGAGAAATAATCACTTTATGCAGAAAAAGTTATTTTTCGAAAAAATGCGATTATTTTCAAAACGCTAAGATAGATTTTTTTCTAATTATTGTCAATAAGTTCAAGTTATCCTAGGTTTCGTGTGAGCAAGTTTCAAATAAATCGGCTGGGTAGAAACTGCTCTACAGTTGACTGTTGAATTTTCGCATCAAAATATTGTTGTTGGGTATTTTCGCCAGCTATTGCAACAACGCTGAATTAATGCTAAGATCACTTCTGTCATTTGAAAGCTCAAAACCACCTAAAACACTGCTGAAAAATCTGAAACGATCGGAAACTCTCGGCAAAAGTTATAAACAAATGAAGTATAAGTTGTTTACGGTTCGTAAATTATAAACTAAGAAATATTCAATCTTTTTCCAATTAAAAAAAACCTACCGATTTTTTTTCTTTTATTTTTTAGTATGCAAAAATCCAACATATAAACAAACGCTCTTATCTAGTTTCGAGCGTGAAGTCCCGATGTAACTCGTCGAATTGGGCTCGTCAAGATAGCCACCTCTCGTCTTTCAGTTTAAAGCGCTTTGGAAACCCCTCACCAAACAGTAAATTATTCAAACCTGACGCATTCCCAAGAGTATTTCGTAATTCTAATGAAAATCCAGCTTTGCTTCCATTTGTGCATTTCTTTGTGCAATGAATGTCTTTGAGAGCAAAATACTCTTGGGAATGCGTCAGGTTTGAATAATTTACTGTTAGTTGAGGGGTTTCCAAAGCGCTTTGAACTGAAGGACGAGAGGTAGCTATCTTGAAGAGCCAAATTTGATGAGTTTTATCGAGACTTCACGCTCGAAACTAAATGATGGCGTTTGCTTATATGTTGGATTTTTGCATACTAAAAATTAAAAGAAAAAAAATCGATGGATTTTTTTTTAATTCGAAAAAGATTGAATTTTTCTAATTTGCAATTTTCGCACCGTAAACCACTTATGCTTCATTTGATTATAACTTTTGCGGAAAGTATCCGATCGTTTCAGATTTTTCAGCAACTTTTTAGGGGATATTGAGCTTTCAAATGACAGAAGTGATAGATTAAGCATTGCTGCAATGGCTGGCGAAAATATCCAACTACAATATTTTTATGCGAAAAATAAACAGTCAACTGTGCAGCAATTTGTACCCAGCCGATTTAGTTGAAACTTGCACACATGAAACCAAGGTTTACTTGAAGTAATTGACCTTAATTTGAAAAAAATCTATCTTCGCATTTTGAAAATATTCGCATTTTTTTCGAAAAATAGGTTTTTCATAAAGTGCTTATTTCTCGCAATTGTTTATATTTTGGGCTTTAAAAGGTAAAGCTTTATAAAATTTGAACATTTGTTATTATGACTACCAAAAATCAGAGAAATCGGTTACGGTTTTCATTCCCAAAATTCGATTTAAAAAATAGCACCTTCGCTCCCGGAATTACCCGCGGGCCACCTTAATCCCGTCCCGATTATCTGCCTTGGGCGGGAAGAGCAGTCATTTTCCCGTTCCTGACCAGCCCATGCACGGCCGCGAAACACTGGGACCAAGGACTATTTTGTCAACATGGCGGGTCAGTCGGCGGGTGAATCGTAGCGACAACGTTTGTGACAATAAATTTGGCTTTAGTTTCTAATGTAAGCTTTCGCTGGTTTTATCTCCGATTTTCTGTAGTTTACTTTGAATTGATACTCAATTAAAAGGCTCGGTTCGTCGAAAATCTGCGATTCAATGTTTGATTGTTTCGAAAGTCAGCTTATATGGCTGCCGCTACATCTACACTTATTGAGCACCGACCTTGCAAAGCTCGTACGTGTGATAGTTTTACAAGACGAGAGAACGTTTCTCTTGGACACGGCTAGGGTGTCATTTTGCACACTTGAATTGCGTGCTATTTGACACGCTGGCGTGCCATTTCGCACAGTACAGTGCTCGACACGGAACAATGTTCGATAAGACAAGAGCCTTTGTTTTTATCGTGCGATACTAACAAAAGAAAATTTTTAATTAGGCGTGCCTTCTGACACACTGCTCGGAAGCCGGCATGTCATTTTGCACACTGCCTATTGTTTAGCGTGCCATTTTGGCGTGCCCGTGCGTTCACCTTTTTCACTGTTTTCCCATGGAGGGTCACAATTTCAAAGACCTGTACCAATTTTTTATTCAGATGCAGAGCCTTTATATATCATTCTCCAGTTACCATATTTATTTGGCTATAAGCCGAGCGATTTTTTTCACCAAATCTTACAGAAAACTGGTCAAAACTTAACCAAATTGGGGGTTCGGCTTATAGCCGAGTATTTCCGCCAAAAAAAAATTCCATGATACACTGTACTAGAAAAGAGTTGAATTTGAATAAATTATTCATCTAAAGCCGAGCGATCATCGATAAAGAAAATTAACAAGCATTTGTAATTAATTCTTGTTCATTACCTTTTATTTAAGTGGCGGCTCCTAAAAAGCCATTTGGTTTAGTGAAGAAACGTTAAGAATGAAGTTATTATTTGTCTTTTCTTCGCTATTTACTAGTAGGCTGGAACTGCGGTCGTCCATCGGCTCGCTCTGGAATATTATTTTGTTGGCATGCGTGATTGTCTTTTGAACGGTCGAGATCATTCGAAATCTTGCATGTATTGAACAATTTCTTCGCAATCTCTTCCACAAGTAAATTTCTGCCTGAGACTGTTTCTTTTCCTTTGGCTTTTTAAAAGTTTTATACAGAATCAACCGCTAACGTGACACTTCAAGAGAAGAAAGAAAGAATCGATTGTTTTGTCTTGCTTTGGCGACGTCAGAAACTGACCAATCAGAAAAAACTCGCACTTCGCACTTCGCGCTTCGACCCGCAAAATAAACCGCCTGTTCTGCAGGCTATATTTTTGTTCAAAACTACAACCTTTTAATACCACGACTTCTCTGCTAAAAGAAACCACTTTAGAAGAGTTTGATTGGATTCAGAATACTCAACAAATACCAGCAACAGCACGGCATTACATGTTGATAACATCTAAAGTTGATCCACTTGATCTGCTCCGCTTGACTTGCGAAATATTTTGCAACGAACTGAACAGTATTTATCCCATATTCTCTGACGATTTTGCAGTTGTTTTGAATGGTCTCTACCTCAGCAACAACTTTCTTCGGAAGGTTAAGTTGTTTGAAAACTAGTAGCTTTTGGTATGATGATCGATAACCACTTAATTCTGCAGAAGAATGCGTGATTGTTTGAGATGGGATTCTAAACTGGGTCTCGGCTTATAGCCGAGTGTTTCAGTTTTTTTTTGTCAGACTCGAACTGGTTCTGAAAACCGAAAGTTTAGGGTCTCAGCTTATAGCCGAATAAATACGGTACTTTACACTATTATCACACTATTACAATTCTTAATGAAAACCTTGTAAATAAATGTAAATTCTGGCCCGCTAAAGCATATTTTTCTTTCATAGCATGAAATGTCGATATTTTCTTCAGTTCAAATGCTTCAAAATCGAATATTTAGACATAATAATTAGACATAGACATAATTTATTTATACACGAAGAGCTTAGGAGCCGTAGCTCGTTAAAACGCTCTCGTGAAATGAAAAGGTTAAAAAATTACAAATAAAAGACGGTTAAAAAGGTCAAAAGTGTATATGTACAAAATTGTGATTATGACATGAATAAATAGAAATCTACATAAATATCATTCTAGTTAAATATCATTCTGATTTCACACTAAACATTCTTTGTAAAGACCAAAGTATATGACAATTTCCCATTTGTAACTGATTTGTAGCTTCTAAACATTGCATGATAAGCAGCATGACCGAGTGCAGGTTTGGGACAGGTCACGAAGAATGTTTATAAAGGGTTATCTCCTGTCCTCCTGACTAAAGGGCTGTTATCTTTTTAGCAAAGTTGTAAACACTCTTGTATTCATATATAGAAACTATCTCCCCTCCCCCTGACCAACTAACTCATTGTAATTTTTCTAATGTATTTAAACCATTGTAATTAGGATTACCTACTTTTTATTCTTGCTGTATTTTACGTGCTTTAGTGTTTGTACTATATACATTATTTGTTTCTTTTTTGTGTTTGCAAGTGATCAATCAGTGCTCGACACTAACTTTTTTGGATACTAGGCAATTGGCTAGTAGGTACAAATAATCACTAGCCCACTGTAAAATAACAGAACAGTCAAGATGGCTGACAAGTGAAATGTGTTTATTCCTCGTGCTTCGTCATGTGACATACAGCAGCACATAATGACTAGCTAGGGAGGGTAGAGTCTTATTTGACACATTTATATCACATCCTTCCCTTTAAATGAAAGAAATATAACTGTTGTAAATAAAAATAGTTACAAAATGAAAAAACAATAAAGAAAATACGAAAAAGAAAATAATGTCACTGTCCTTGGCTTAAAGTAAAATAAATGAACAACTAAACAGAGTCTTTCCTATCTCAGACCAGTCTATAGATCAAGCCAATTGGGTTTTACTACTGGTCTGCCACTGCGGGTGACATATGGACCTGCACTGTTCTCCTTTGTTGGTTCTGGATGCGGCTCAGGGGATGTAATATCTGGCGGTGCAGGTGCAATTGTGGTTTGGTCTGGTTCCTCTCTGGGTAGCTCCTTATTCTGGACTACAGTATGGTCTGCTGCCAAAGATAGTTCTGCATCCGAGCTAGCATGTCCTGGAGCTGGGCAAACTCTTAAATGCTGCCTGTTGCGGCGATACTTCCTGCCATTTTCACCTTGAACTACATAGGATTTTGGTGTGTGGTGATGTTGGACTACAGTAGCTGGCTTTCATTCCTTGGCAGCTGTCCAAGGCTGCATGCGCACTTTGGTTCCGGGCTGAAGTTCCTTCAGGTCCTTGCTTGCGTGACGGTCATGGTACTTTTTCTGAATTTCTTTGGTCTTCTCTAGATACCTGGAGACTTTGTACTGGTCGTTGCTTGCAGGCTGGAGTAAACTTTCTTTCATGGGCAACTTATTCCTCAGCCGACGACCCATGAGTAGTTGTGCTGGAGACAGCTCAATGTCTGGTAATGGTGTTGTTCGATAATCCAACAAAGCCAGATGCTTGTCATCATTCTTTTTATCCACAACTTCTTAACAGTTTGAACTGCTCTCTCTACTTCCCCATTAGCCTGTGGGTAATGCGGTGAGGTGGTAGTATGCTTAAAGCCATAATCTTTGGCAAAATCCTGGAACTCCATACTGCTGAACTGGGAGCCATTATCCGAGACAACTTCTGCTGGGATCCCATGGACTCCAAACTGCCTTTTCAACTCCTCTATCACAGCACCACTTCTTAAAGATTCCAGTTTTGCAACTTCAAGGAATTTGCTACGGTAGCACACAGAAAGTAAATAATGTTCTCCATGAAATTCAAATAGGTCGGTTCCTATCTTCTTCCAAGGAAGTGATGGTGGCACGGAGGGCTTTAATGGTTCTGAGGGCTGTTTCTTGGCATAGTCAGCACACACACTACAATTGGTGACCATTTGCTCAATTTCCACTGACATTCCCGGCCAAAATAGTACTTCTCTGGCTCGCTGTCTGCATTTGGCTATTCCAAGATGACTCTTGTGGATGTGGCGGAGCATTTCAGGTCTTAGTACCTTTGGTACAATAAGGCGTGTCCCTTTGAAAAGCAGTCCGTCTGCTGCGGCAAGTTCATCTCGGAATGTCCAGTAGGGTCTTACCTCTGTGGGGACTTCGGTTTTCGTGTCTGGCCATCCATTTTTCACCATGGTAAGAACTGACAGTAGCTCTGGGTCTCTCTTGGTCTCATTCTGGAACTCTTCACATCTTTCATCCGAGACTGACAGAACCACATTTATTTCTTGGAATTCTTCATAAGCTTTGCAGTCATAATCCTGCACAGATGCTCGACTCAAGGTGTCGGCCAGGACTTGTCTACAACCAGGGATGTATCGTATCTCCACATCATACCCACGCACATTGAGGATCATTTTCTGAAGTCTCAGCGGTACTTGTGACAATGGTTTGGAACTTATCGCCTGCAGTGGCTTGTGATCCGTCTCAACTACCACACTTCTGCCATAGATGTACTGATGGAACTTGCGACAGGCAAAGACAACTGCTAACATTTCAGATTCAATTGGTGCATACCTCGTTTCTGTGTCAGTTAGTGCACGGGATGCATAACACACGGGTTTGTTGTCTTGTAACAACACTGCTCCAAGCCCCTTTCCGCTTGCATCACACTGAATGGTCACTGGCTTTGTGACATCGTAATATTGTAGCACCGGAGCTTGTGACACAAGTTCCTTGATCTTCTTAAAGCTCTCTTTCTGCGGATGATCCCAGTGGAACAATACATCTGACTTCTCGAGCTCTCTCAAAGGAGCATCCACGGTGGATAACCCGGGTAGATACCGGCTCAGAAACTGTATAAAGCCAAAAAGCCGTTTCACATCTTCCTTGCTTTCTGGTTCTGGCATTTCCTGGATTGCTTTTATCTTCTGGGGATCAATCTTCAGGCCCTCTGCAGTAAGGAGATGTCCTACATATGGTACTTCTTTCTGACGAATCTTGCATTTCTCTTTGTTGAGCTTTAAACCCTTTTTTGATGCTCTTTCTAGAAATTTCTGTAATCGCTCATCGTGTGTAGACTCATCTCCGGCGATGATCACATCATCCATAATGACTTCGACACCATCCAGGTCTTCGACCATTTGGTCCATGGTCCTTTGGAAGATCTCTGGGGCACATTTCACACCAAAGGGTAGTCTTGTGAACCTGTAGCGACCAATTGGGGTGTTAAAGGTACAAAGACATGAAGACTCTTCATCTAACTTCAACTGCCAAAAGCCACTTTTTGCACCTAGAATGCTGAAAGTATTGGCACCTTGAAGGCGGGTGGCTACTTCATTAACGGTCTTCATTGGGTAGTGGGACCTCTTCATGGCAGCATTTAGATCTCTAGGATCAATACACAGTCTCACTGCACCGTTGGGCTTCTGAACTACAACAAGCGAGTTGACCCATTCAGGTGGTTCCTCTTGTCGCACAATAACTCCCAGCTTTTCCATCCTTTTTAGTTCTTCAATAACTTTCTCTCTCTGAGGCACTGGAACCTTTCTCGGAGCATGTACAACAGGGGTAGCACCTTCAGCCAGCTGGATGTGATACATGCCAGGCAAGCATCCTAAACCTTTGAACAATTCTGGGTAGTCATCTAACTCCACTCTCCTCTCTGGTGGTTTTGGGGTGGTCAAGTGATAAACTCTCTTCAGCAGGCCAAGATTGACGCAGGTGTTTCCACTAAGGACTGACTCCACTTCAGGGTCCACAATAAAGAACTTGACATCTACGACCCTATCCTTGTATCTTGTGTTTAACACCACTTCTCCACAAGGTTTCAGCTTGTGTTTGGAAAAGGAGATTAACACAGTGTTTGTTTTCTTCAGACGTGGAGGGGGTTTAAACTTAAGGCTGTTGAAAGTCTTCAGTGACATGACATTGGCTTTTGCACCGCTATCCAGCTGGAAGCGAACTCGAGTACCCTCTACTTCAACTTCTTCGTAAAATTGCTCATCTTCAGTAACACAGCTTGACTCAACCGAGTACACAAACAGAGATGGATCCTCTTCGCTTTCTTCTTGGTCCGAGTCCTCTTCCGTTTCTTGCTCAGAATCCACTGCTTCTTGTAGCTTGTGCACTTGTTTTCTCATACAGAATTTTGCATAATGATTCATCTTCTTGCAATATCCGCACTGCTGTCCCATTGCTGGACATTTCTTGTGAGCTTTGTCATAACCACAACGTCCGCATTTATCTGTCGGTTTCCTGGGTTTCGATTCACAGTCCTTCGTGTCATCGATCTCCTCTGTAGGTGGCTTCCTTTTGTTTTTGTCGGAGCGCTGTCGACGATTCCACGGTGTCGACGATTCCACGTGTGGGTCGCAAGCGCTCTGGTTTAAATTACTCAAGCTATGGAAACTATAGATCCTGATGAAGGTTTCTGGGAGAAAAACTTCCCAAGTTATAGAGTTGTAGTTGATTTATTTTTCCACGAATCTTACTAGTCTATGGGCTAGTAGGAAAGTACTTTTACTAGCCAAGCATGAAATTTTACTAGTCCCGGGGTAGTGTACTAGCGTTAGTGTCGAGCACTGTCAATAAAAAAAAATAATTATAATAAAAAAAAAAACAACAACAACAAAAAATAAAAAAAATGAACAACATGCAGAGCAAGAACTGTGCAACACACTTAATAACATTGTCAATGAACAACTGAAGAGGACATAAACAGAACTAGTTTTGTAGTCACAAAGTAAATGATGGTTTTTCTAACTAAGATGACGTAAAGTAATACGTTTAGACCTATACAAAACATGGACCTGGGTCCATGGACCACCCCTGCAGGTCCGGTCTATGGACCACCCCTAATTTTCACAAGGAAATCAAATGTAAGATGAGGAACAGGGTATAAATTGCTGGCATATACTAAAACCCAAAACAATGAAATGAAAACACCAAAAAGAAATGACCAAAACCAAGCAAAACCACCAAAATGACCAAATTTTTAAGTGAAATTGAGGTACATAGTACCATTAGAGTCTTGCATGATGCATGTATAACATTAAACCCATTTCCAGTCTGACATGGGCAGAACAAGAATATCCTACAAGGGAGAAGGTGCATTCCATGCATGTTTGCTTTCTGAGGCCACGGAATTTTCCTGCCATGTCAATATTTTTCCCGCCATGTCAAAAGTTTCTTTTTTTAGTAAATGCTGAAAAATGCGATCATCAGATTTAAACAAAACAGATGCTGTTTGCACTGACAGTTGTGCTTATTTTTAAACTTTTTGTTTGTTTTTCTTAGTGATAAAAGCGATCACGCGAGATGCCCACCATTCTAGTCATATTAGTACAGCAATAGGGGGGGAAAAGCATGTCTTAAACAGGATTGTGCCGTACAGAACTGTAGGTATGTCGACAGACAATATGTCAGGAAAACCTTTTTTTTTTGCCGTTTCCATTTTTGATTAGATCCGATTCTAAAGATGTAATAGACCGTAGTAGTCGAACCACATGTTTGCCTTTACTTTGGTGTCTTTAGTTGACTAGCTACATGTAGCTTGCCTTGGGCAAGTTAGAATTTGTGCTGATTAAACTAGTGACTTTGTTGACCGTTTTTAGATATTTAAGAACTATCTGTGACAGATAAATGCTTAATGAATCAAAGTGCAATACAGCGTTTTCCCACAGCTAAGTATCTGTCTGTATTCTTTTTCTACTGTTATCGGAGTCCTATAACTGTTCAGCGGCTACATGCTGGAGTGTACTTTGAATTTAAGTCAAGCCTACTTTCGGCTGCTTGGAAAAATCGCTTTTGTTAAGGTGTCGGAAACAAGTTGCGTGACAATTATAAGTACAAACATTATCCTTCTGTCAGAAATAGCAACGATCAATAATTAGTATGAATCAAAATGGATGCTTAATTACCGTGATAGTGATCGGAATGGATGCCATTAAGGCATCGATTTCAAAACATTGTTTTCAAGCATGTAATCTTATATATATTTTTTAGTTGGATTTTGAGCCTTTCGCGTGAGAATCTTTTGTAGTTGGAATAAACCTTTGTTTTTATCTTTAACTGTGAAATCGTCAAGTTCAGCGCAAGCATTCACGACAAAGGTTTCTGAATTGACAAGTGAATCAAGAGTTTCGTATATCATGTTGTGAATGTCACAACTTTTATCGAGCGACAAAAGTAGCTTTAGTTTTAGTTCAAATTTTAGGGGTGAGGAGTCAAAAATATGTTTCTTTATGTTAGATGCCCGCTTTATAATTTTCGATATCTTTACAAGCAATAAATAGATGTAAAAAGCGATCTATTTTTAAATAAATTAAATTCTGAAAAGAGTCACAAGACACTAAGCCCAGAGGGCTTTTGATTGGTTTTGGGTATGGTGCAATTACCAAATGACGCAAAACAACGGGTACCCAAACTTTAGCACAAAAAGGTTACCATTGTTGGCGGCTACTAATTTTAGCGATTTTAGCGAGTTTGGCAAACATCCCTAAATTTAGAACTTGCTAAAATTTATACCCCGAGTGGGGGATAGGGCCGGAGATTATAGTATACACGGTACAAATAAACCACCTTACTGCATGGACCATATAACAAGTCAAGTGCTTAGTGATTAATGTGTAAAATTTATGTAACAAAACGCAGCTACACGATGTACTGTACCTTTCTTATGCACCTATCAATGTTAAGCCACTGGGGGGAGGGGGGAGAGGCTGCACATAGGCTGGGGACTTTTGACCGTTTTAGTGGGAATTGTTACAGAATTTTATTGAAGTCTAGCGATTTATTTGACAATCCACAAATGCCCTGCGGTGAGGCATTTGAACAGAACAACTTTATTAAAGTTCAAATGCCTGGGCTATATAATGCCTGGCCTCCCCCCTCTGCGGCCAATCATTGATAGGTGCATTAGTTAACGAATGTTCCTGTCCTATTCAGTAAATAAAAACAATAAATCCAAGTTTGTTGTAAGTCGAAAACAATTATAAGAAATACCTGTTCAATTAACTCTAACGGGAGAGCAATCTCTGTGCCACGAAAGTTACAAACTTCCATTCCTTTCAGGTCGCTTTCTTCAAGACTGGAAGCCTCCATCACAAGTTTCTGTTTCTCCCTTCGCTTTAGGGTTATTGATGAAGAACTCACGAAAGAAAATTGTTGATCCTTTCCCTTAAATGTTCTCAGTTTCAAGAAATATTATTGTCCAGGAGGTTCGTTCTCTCCTCAAACTCAAAACGCGAGACCCACATAGCAAAACACTTCATGTAATTGATCACAGAGAAGACAATGCGTAATTGCTTAGTCCGCATGTAAGGCCCCGTCAAATGTCCTGAGAACGCACCATAAAATTGAGACTCCCGGAGATTTTTGAAAAAACCGTATTTTTTGGACGTTTTTGACATTTTCTCGTCATTTTGTGAGCTAATTAAGCTCCAAACTACTCAAAACGTCACTTGCAACCTGGAAGCATGCCTTTTCTTTTCACAATCATCCCAATCTCGTTCTCAATCTCGAGCCCAGAGTCCATCTAGTCGGTCAGAGGTATGGGATGGACTCTGGGAAACTGGAATCGATCAGATCAATGATTTCAGGAAGAACCTCGGAAGAACCTTGGTCTTCCGTTTTTTATTGCGCATGCTCATAGTTCTAAGCGGAAGTAAATTTCCCAGAACGGAAGTAAATCGAGAAAGTTGAACTACAGTATTACTGGTGTCCTGCAGTTAACAAAAGAGAGAGTTAACAAAAATGCGTCTGGTGTTTTGATTTCCTTTAGTCTCTTTCTTGAGCATTCTGCTATGTTTGTTTTAAATCAAAGGTGTTGTTAGCCTTCCAGGATTCCGTCCATGAAGACTGCGTGCGTGTGTTCGTTGTTGTTTTGCCGAGGACAGCTAAGAAATTTACATAATACACAGCGCTATTGTTCTGTTCATAAAAAAATTTTGTTTGGCGACTTTCGCATACTTTTGTTTGGCGACTTTTGTATATTGGAAAGGCTTCTCGCTAACAGCGCATCTTTTCAGGATAGGTTGCATGTTTTCGAGCAAACAATTTTTTCCTCGTTGAATGGCGGTGATATTAATAAAGACGTTGAAGGCCACACGCACACAGGTCAACGCTATTCAAAAGGCGTAATTAGCATTCCCCAATATAGTAATTAGCACCAACTCTAGTGTCTTGATGTACTCTATGTACTCTACGCCCTTGATGTACTCTACTCACTTGGTGTACTCTACTTGCTTGATGTACTAGCGCTGAAGCACAACTATAGAGTGACATTTTTTAGGCATGCGCACAAATCAGAATTTTCATTTTTCGACTTTTGCTTGTTTACAAGCAAAAGGAAGGAGAATAGCGGTTAAGCTGGGTAATCTCGAACCACATTCTTAACTCTCAAGGGACTGTTTTAAATTCTCAAGGGAATACTTTCCGCTGTGGGTGATCAAAGCTATACCTGACAACTTTTTCTGGGTCAAAGGCGTGAGATTTTTATCCTGAGAGTGCCAGGATTTCCAAAAACAATACGACAATGTCGGAAGTTTTCCGAAGACGTCCGAAGTATTCCGAAGACGTTCCGATCATATTCCGACCCAGTGCGTGTACGTGTTTTGCAAACATAACCTCCTTCCCAATGAGATTTCGGTGAAAGTATCGTCATTTACTTATTTTACATGGAGTTTTCGTTTCTCACATTGGTTTGAGTTTACATTTTTGGGGAAGTGTGTCGTTTGTGGTTTTAAAAACTCACATTTTTCGACTAGGCGTGAGAAATTGGTTCGTAAGCGTGAGATGGCGTGAGATCGAAGTTTTTAACTCGCAGGCGTGAGACTCACGGCAGGTATACAAAGCGCGTGACTTGTAAAGTGTCACTCTATAGTTGTGCTTCAGCACTTTCGTTCTTGTAGAAAAAACGTGACTTGTCAAATTTACAAACGTTATATAACAATTAAAAACGTGAGTAGCCCAAATCTTACGCGACATAACCAATTAAGAATGTGAGGGGTTCAGCGCTCGAAGGCAGCGAAGTTTAAAACGATTAAGAACGCAATTTGTACTGGTACAAGTCTTTAGGCGCTAATATTAATTTAACCTAATAAAAACGATTAACAACGCAAATTTGTACTGGTACAAGTCTTTCACACACTAAAACGTTGCTAATAGTCAACCAAAGGGAACTCATTTCGTGACAATTGATTATTTCTTCTGAGTTGCACAATTTAGAATTGCAACATTCAATGCAGGTGTGAAGTGATATTTACAAGTTTTTTTGTAGCCTGTTGTGAAATTACTTCCGGTGGAAGCAGTAAACACTAAAAGTTTTTGCTTCTGTTCAGAAGTTAATGCATCTCCATTAGAAAAAAAACAGCAACTGTTTTACTGGAAATGTAGTCGTTAGAAATGGCATGTGTAGTCGTAAGGTAAAGAATAACGTGAGGTGAAGGGGCTTTTGGTAATATCCAAACGAAAATTTACTTCTCAATATGAGATTAAGATTGCGTGACTAGACAAAAGGTAACTCTGTCGTGCGTAACCTTTATCGGGAACCCTGCATAAGCCGAGTAGAAATCTTTCTAACTCGAAAGGAAACAACAAGCGTCAAAGTTTACCATTTTTAACCAAGCCAATTTTCCCTTGTAAAAATTTTACCGCGATCGCGCAGCGAATGTCTCGATCGCGCCACGAATGTCGCGATCGCGCCACGAATGTCGCAATCGTGCCGCGATTTGTTGCAACCGCGACGCGATTGTAAGTGAGCGCGAACGCGCCGCGATTGCCGCGATAGTCACGATCGATCAATCGCGGCGCGATTGATTACTACCGCACGGCGATTTGGGGGGCTGGAATAAATCTCGGGAGGTGTTCCCGGCGAGAACTCACTTCTCGATCACCGGGAGAAAGTCAATATGCTTTGAAATTCTCTCAAATCATGCTGTGGTCGTAACGAAAATCATGACTTGTATTGATGAAATAAACTTAAAGTACTAATCAAAGTAGTAATAAAACAAGTTTGATTTAAAATGTCGAAAAACATTTTAGGGCCTCTTCACATGAGCCCGGTTTACGGGCTGTCTCAGTTACCAGGACGGCTTTTGACCTCTGTTCATATGGAAAATTTTAGCCCGATTGACGGGGACAAAATTCAAGAAACGAAGGCAAAATGGCGACACACAAAATTGTATCTTTCGCGACTATCGTAGCTTTATTGACCCATGTAACTTTATTAATAAAGCTAATTCGTATATTTCTGAAGTGGAAATAGATACAAGGCAAAATTAAACCATTTGGACCACCCAATTACGAAAGGGAAGCTATTTTCTCAAAAAAAAGTTGCGTCCCGGCGACCGGGCTAGAGCGTTCATATGGGAAAATCTTCTTCCCGGTTGTCGAGATCTCGGTTGCAGAAACCGAGATATCGGTAACCGGGCTGGCCCAACTTCTCATATGAACACATCCAAAATTTTACAAGAAAATAGGAGTGAGCCGAGATCTCGGTAACTGGGCCAGCCCGGTTAACCGGGATCATATGAAGAGGCCCTTAATACGTGACGGTGAGCCGTGAGGACGTGATTCCCACGAGAAAAGTTTTATTTAGTTTTAGTCTAGATGAACTGGCGCGACAAAGGGGCGCGTGATAATGAGTAAAGAAAAATTAAAAGATAAGAATTTTTATTTTTTTACAGTCCGTTTTTTTAATCTTTTCAAACACTTTGTTTCTTTCTTTTCTTATCTTTGAGGAACCTTAATACCTTTGAGCAATCCAATGATAAATTTCTGTCGGCCATTTTCTTCAAATGCAAATACAATCAGGAATTCGCCGCAATTGCGTTTTTCGCATTGAAAATTCCTCTGGATGGCATTTTAATTGTGGCTCCAAAGAGGCTGTCAGAATGAGCTTTTTGCGGGCCCAAGAGAGGCCCGCAACCCTAATCTTGACAGTGACCAGCGGATTGCGTATTACGCGTGCGCGCCACGTTTATAAAGACTATCTGCAAACCGGAAGTTGAAAATTTTGTTCTTCCACTAAGAACGATCGGAATGCAAAACATGTGTCAATCACGACAGTTTGTCGTAACACCGGAAGAGAAAAATCTTGTCTCCAAGAGCGATAAGAATGCGAAAAATGAGGCTTCTGTCGGAAGATTGCAGACATTACGTTTTGCAGACGTTGTTTTATAGGTGTTGCTTTTGAGAAGATCTGCTGTGATTGTATCACAGATAAACTACGGCAAAGCGAATGATTCCAACAACGGTTATTCTCGAGAAATTCCTTGTAACACTGACAACAAAGCGACTTTGCCGACGGAGGAAAATCACATCTCAATTCACACCGCGTGCTTGACTACACTTCGCAAAACTGTCAATCAAAAAAACAACTCTGATTGGTTCGCGGCAATAGGAAACGATAAAAAACATTCGTGACTTAAGCGTGATGCGTTACTCGACCTTACTCGGGATAATTTTCTTTTGTCCAGTGATTTATCGACACTGTCTGAAAAATTTAATATCGATAAACTTTGGCTTATTCACCATTGAAACATGGCAAACTTGTCAACATATGATTGGTAATATCAAACACGTAAAAAAATCATCATTATTTCGCACACATTGAGATACTGTTATTCTCGGTGGACAGACTCCCAATAAACAACCGCAGTTTATAAAAGAAATCTCAATTACCACAGTTATGCCAACTTTTGGAAAACTTCCCAAAAACTTCGACTTGAAGTAATTTTCCAATAATTAATTATAATTAATTAATTTAGTAATTTTTTTTGGCGTGCGCGCCACGTTAATAAAAGGCGAACAGAAAACGGAAGTTGAAAATTTTGTTCTTCCACTAAGAACGATCGGAATGCGAAAAATGTGTCAATCACGACAGTTTGTCGTAACACCGGAAGAGAAAATCTGTTCACGATTGTCACATAAGATCTTGGCTTCTGTCATATGAAAGATTGCAAACATTTCAATTTGCAGACTTCTTTTACGGGTGTTGCTTATGCGAAAATTTGCTCTGATTATGTCACGCATAAACCGCGGCAAAGCGAATGATTACAACAACGGTTATTCTCGAGAAATTCGTTATAACACTGACAACATAGCGAGTTTATCGTCCGAGGAAAATCACATCTCAATTAACACCGCGTGCTCGACTACACTTCACTAAACTGTCAATCCGGCAAAAAAAAACTCTGACTGGTTCGCGGCCGGTTAGCGGCAATTAAGCGTGATTTATCATTCATCGCACCACGTTAATAAAAGGCGAGCACAACCAGGGCGGGAGAAGGCTGGGCGATGAAACGCGCGCTCCGCGCTTTGTCCAATGTGTGATGCGGAGTAGGACTGGCACGAGCGCTCTTTCTGCTCTTCCGGTGCGAATTCTGGAAGCGAAAAAATGTTTTCGGACAAACCGAAAATCGGTTTTTCTTTTCGAGTTTGCGAGTCGCGAGATTTGCCTGATATGTCCACAACCCTTGATATTCAATAAAAAACAAATAAAGTATATGGCTGTAAATTTTGCATAGTGTTATCTTTGTTAAAAATCAATTTAACAGATGTTTAGTAAGACCGCACTTGCTGCGTGTTGTGCAGTTTGAACACGACCAATTGGCTTCCGCGGTCTCGTATAAAAAAGCACATCAAAACACATCTGTCTAAGACTAATACATTTTTACGAACATACTAAAAATTTAGCTGGAGATATTTGGAGATAGCAGAGATATTCAGCAAAATTGCAAAGCACTTTTTCGTGTTCAATGTTCATGACGATTTCGTTTATGGTTTTTGATTTCTTGAAACTTTTGTCTACTTCGTTATGTCGTTCCGAAAATTCTACTTTGTCGAATAAACATCATCGATGTTGGTAAACTTTAACTGTTGGTGAAAATTGTTGTAAAGTCTAAGCACAAAAGATCGCGGAAGAGATCTCAATCAAGATTTGTTGACAATCAAAATCGCACTCGGAATAAAATTCAAGAGCGCGCGCTGGATTGCGTGTATAGGCTACTTGTACGCGTCAGATGTGCAAAGGTTTTTTTTTTAGCAATTCTTCAAATTAATAAGACGAAACAAAAAAGAAACTATCGAAAAAAACAGCCGGACTTAATAAAATAAAATTAACACCTCTTTTGAAGAAATAATCAGATTAACTCGACTCTGGAGCAAAGAAACCCAAAAGCTTACGCGTACAATTAGCGCGTGCATGTCGTATTCACTTCACAGCGCCAGTTTGCTTTCAGCCCTGAAAAATTCGCCTTGTTCTTTTGACTTTGAGCAAAAGTAATTTCCAAAAAAAGGTGCTGACGAATATAGATAGAGATGGAGCCTAGACCATTCTGCTGTAGAATGGAAGTATGAGCGGAAGAAACTGCGTGTTTTAATCGAACCCAGTCTACTGCATCACAGCTTTTCACTCGGACCTGCTCGTTTCATCGCCCAGCCTTCTCCCGCCCTGGCACAACATAGCGAGTTTACCGACTGAGAAAAATCACATCTCAATTCACACCGCGTGCTCGATTACACTTCCCAAAACGATAAAAACATGCATTCCTTGCGTGACGCGTTACTCGGGATAATTGTCTTTTGTACAAAAATATACGTATAAAATTCTCACTTAATGAGTTTTAAGTGCCTAAAAAATTTTAAAGTTCCAGACGTTTCGGGCTTAGCCCTTCATCAGTGGAAAGTCAGGATTTTGGTTAAAAAACGCTCGCTTGCGCCATGAAAACAAATTTGAGTTCAAAGGCGCGCGCGCAATAAGAGCGCGCGACACCCTAAAGATAACGAAAATCTGAATTCAGACCATGTGGCTGACTGGTGCCCAGCTGGAAAATAAGGCGCATTTCCTGGCGTTTGCGGAGTTTATTTCCGCCACAGGACATGACGCCCCAGACTTGTGCGTCTTGCAGGGCGTGTCCGTTTGCATTAAAATGCTCTGCGACAGGAAATCCCGGCAGGTTCTTCTCGATGCTGCGGAGATGCTCACCGAAGCGTTCTCTTAATGTCCGGCCTGTCTCGCCGATGTAGATGGCGGAGCAACGGCGGCAAGAGATGGCATATACCAACCCAGATGATTGACAGGTGAACGCATCCTTGATGTTAAATGAGCATTGGGGACCCTGTCACGAGAAATGTGAAATGTGAAATGTGAAATGTGAAATGTGAAATGTGATCGCAAGTGCGACAGCGGTTGTGGGTGCAAGGCGAGGTTCCCACGTGAGGGCCAGGTTGGTTACGGTCGGCGGTGTGCACTAAGGTGTCTCGGACGTTGCGATCGCGGCGATACGCTACCAGCGGCGGCTGAGGAAAGATTTCTTTTGTCTGTGGATCGCCAGATAGGATGCTGAAGTTGCTCACGAGGATCCGCTTAATTCTTTCACTTAAAGGGTGGAATGTGAGAACCAAGGGAATTCGACTGAGGACGCTACTTTCGGAGTCTTGATGTTTGATGATGTCATCACGGTTGACCCGTTGAATTGCGTCCAGGTCACGCTGTAGAGAGGAGGCACAGTACCCACGTTGAACGAAAAAGGAAATCATTTCCTTGCCTTTCTCCAGAAAATCAGAGTCGTCAGAGCACAGACGCCGAAGTCTAAGAAGTTGACCACGGGGGAGAACATCCTTGCAGTGCCGAGGATGCGAAGATTGTTTGTGGAGATAGCTGTGCGTGTCTGTGACCTTGTAGTGGATGGAAGTGCTGATGTGGTCACTTGTAATGCGAAGATTAATGTCCAGAAAGGAGATGTCAGAAGCAGAAATTGTGTGAGTGAACGTGGGTACTGTGCCTCCTCTCTACAGCGTGACCTGGACGCAATTCAACCGTGATGACACCTTAGTGCACACCGCCGACCGTAACCAACCTGACCCTCACGTGGGAACCTCGCCTTGCACCCACAACCGCTGTCGCACTTGCGATCACATTTCACATTTCTCGTGACAGGGTCCCCAATGCTCATTTAACATCAAGGATGCGTTCACCTGTCAATCATCTGGGTTGGTATATGCCATCTCTTGCCGCCGTTGCTCCGCCATCTACATCGGCGAGACAGGCCGGACATTAAGAGAACGCTTCGGTGAGCATCTCCGCAGCATCGAGAAGAACCTGCCGGGATTTCCTGTCGCAGAGCATTTTAATGCAAACGGACACGCCCTGCAAGACGCACAAGTCCGGGGCGTCATGCCCTGTGGCGGAAATAAACTCCGCAAACGCCAGGAAATGCGCCTTATTTTCCAGCTGGGCACCAGTCAGCCACATGGTCTGAATTCAGATTTTCGTTATCTTTAGGGTGTCGCGCGCTCTTATTGCGCGCGCGCCTTTGAACTCAAATTTGTTTTCATGGCGCAAGCGAGCGTTTTTTAACCGAAATCCTGACTTTCCACTGATGAAGGGCTAAGCCCGAAACGTCTGGAACTTTAAAATTTTTTAGGCACTTAAAACTCATTAAGTGAGAATTTTATACGTATATTTTTGTACTTTTACAAGTGCCACGCAGCACAAGGAAATTTATTTTTCCTTTTACATTAATTGTCTTTTGTCCATTTAATCATTTATTTATCGACACTGCCATCTAAAATTACGCACTCTCGTACCAGTACCTTTTCTAAGTGCGTCAAGGCCCGCACTTTCTGACCTGTGGTTACCACTAGTATTTAGTTATTTACCTTCCCGTAGACTACACACATCGAAGATGTCCTGAGATTATACCCGCCTTTTCCCGCAAGTTGTCGTGAACTGAGCGTTACGATTGGCTGAGTTAGGTCACGTGGTACATAGTACACGCGATCGCCACGCTATACACCTTTACGCCGTAAGCCGGAAGTAACATGAAAGCGAGGCCTAAGGGCCACCAAATTTCCCGCGAACTTCGAAAGAGTAAACATGGAGGCCGAAAACGTTTCGAATAGCAATTTAGAGTTGGAAAAATTAAAGCCACAAGATATTCCTGGCGCTCTTATAGAATGTTAAAGTGAGATTGGAAAATGGACTGTCGATAAACTTAAGTTTGGTTAAAATGCAGAAGGCTAAACCAGCAAAGAAATAAAAAACAGCTAGTATAAAAGTAAGTACTCGGCGATATATATGCAACTGCCGGTGTGTGTGCGAAAAAAAATTTTTGTTGCTTTTGAATGTACTCACTTTTAAAATTGCATTTTTATATATTTTTTTATGACAGAGTTAAAATCTCGAGTTCATACAAGAGAGATCGCAAATATGAAATTAAATTAATTGTCCACGGAGGCAGTGCGGATAAAATTAAATCGGCATCTTGTGATCGCGAGTGCCCGGCATATAAAAGCGAATGTTGTTGTCACGTTATGGCAGTTATTTGGAATCTCTAAGACATGTATGACAAGGAAAGGAGAATTAAAAGAGTCTGACACTAAAATATGTACCTCAAAACCGCAACAATGGGGCATGGGCGGGAAAAGAAATGTCAACTTTTTCCCGGTAATGACCACGAGTGATGTAAACCCGGTGAACATGATCTTATCCAAACAATTTCAAATGTGGCTGAAGGTCAGTTGCAACCATTCAGAATCTACTGACAATCAATCCAGGCAGTTGAATGAAAATAATACAGTTGATGAGCCACATGGCCTCAACAACAGTTCCCCTGGTTACCTTTAACTACATTTCTGCCACTACCAACCAAATGTTCTGAGGAAACTGTAGACTTAAAATCTATTTCATAATAATCCTGCTATCTTGAACAATATTCAAGTATCTCTTCAAGCAGCACAGGAGCTTCATGCTAAGACAACTGGTCAAGTAAATAACAATCTATGGCACAAGGAGAGAAAATATTGCATCACAGCCTCAAGTTTTGGTGAAATTATGAAAAGAAAGAGTGAACCAACACCTGAATTTATCAAAGCAATCTGTGACCCAGTTGATATCAGCCAAATATCACTTTTTATGTATTCCTACTTTAATGGTAGACTTCCAAGTTATTTTTGTAATTACTATAGATTAAATGAAAAGATCCATAATCACAATACACGAACATCCTCAAACATATATATTGATTATAAAAGAACAAACTATGGGAAATTTTCATTAAAATTTAGGGGGCCCCAAATTTGGAACAATTTACCTAAGGATCTGAAGACACAGAAATCATATCGACTTTTTAAAAAATCAACTAAAGACTATATTCAAAATCATATGTATTCCTTTAATTATATAAGCTAGATTGTAATTAGTTTATTAAAAAATAGCAAATCCCACTTAAACATATTCAATTAATAATTACATCCATCTGCTAAATTGTAATTAGTATATTTATGTATGGGGATCTTCTTACAAAAGCTCAGTAGAGCTTGCTGAGATCTCCAGCCATTATATACATTATCTTATGTAGCAGATATATTTGACATTTTGTAAAATAGAATGAATATAATGGAAAATAAAGTTAATTGATAGACAAAAAAAAACAAAAAAAACTTGTCCTTTGTTAAATATGGCAGAGAAAATGAGGGCAAAGTTGCAGATATGTATGTTAAAAGAAATGCATGAAGAAGGGAACACTGGACTGAGAGTGGCAGAAGTTGGCCTGTGTGTCAACCCATCACTTCCTCATTTGTTTAGGGGAATCTCTAGACTGTGTTGGTTTTGATCCCATGTCAAATGACAAGTTTGGAGGACTAAAGATAAAGACTAACCCAAAGGCAGGCTCCATGGGTCTCTCAATAGTTTTTGTTTTTGGCCACCCTTCTTTTTGAGCAAACCATTTTTTTGGCTTAAAAAGATGGGCAAATTATACTCAACACTAAGCATGCATATTATTATCAACTTCAGGGTCAGTTGAGCCTATCTGTTCCCTCGTGGATTGATTTTGTGGCACATTCAGGTATAGGAGACATATTCAAGCAACGGGTTTTTCCTGACAAGGACTTGTGGTCATCCAAAACTATGGTGCCCAAACTGAACTCATTCTTTTTCAATCATATTCCCAATTCTGAATTTTTTCTTGTTAAATAAGTCCACAACACAATTTAATAATGAAATAACAGCAAGAAACTTGCAATACTGAAATCAGTGAGCAGACAATACAGAATTCACTTATACTTATACTATACTTCACTTGATCTGTGCATTCACAATGCATGCCTGTGCCATATCGTTACACATTTCAATTACATGAAATTTTTTCATATATATGTATATATAAAGTAACAAATATCAGGCCACCTTTATGATAAATATAATTCAATGTCGATCCATATTACACTGTATATAAGAATTGGATTTTGAAAATTCACGACTAATGATGTAACAGTCCATAACTGATGAATGGGCTATTGCATTTAATATCCGCACCCCCCCTGTTGAGGACAGGTCTTTTCAGGCCTTTCATTCTTACCCCCAAAGAAATCCGTTAAAAACGTCTAAAATGCCTTATACCCCAATGAAATTCTTTGAAAATGTGCTAAACCCTCACGAATTCCATTAGAAACACGTTCTTACTTCTAAGAATTCCATAACTTTTCACTCATTTCCCCTGAAGAAATCCCTTATATTTTTGTCTTACCCCTAAGGAAATCCACGGATTTTTGCCCTTACCCCCAAAGAATTCCACTGTTCCTCAACAGGTCGAGAGCAAAAATTTTATGCAATAGCCCAATGCAGGCATGCATTGTCAGTGGTATTACTTGATCAAATATGGCTTTCTAAAGCACGCTTAAAACAAAAAAGTGACACCAGGTAAGGTTTGAAGTTTTATTAAAGCTTTTCAATGATAATATGAGATTTTTTTTCTCAACTTTATTTCAAATCCATTCAAGCTCTTATACTGCTCATAGTACATCCATACAAACTCTCATAGTACGCTTTGGTTACCTGTGATTTCTCCTCTCTTCTTTCGCATCGCATTGCCCTCTCGATCTCGAGACTTGATGTCTTGGTCCACTGAAACCGTGATGGAATAGCAGAATGATGGCAAAAGATCTTTCCTTTTCTCAGTTAAACTGCGCTTGTAGTCCGTAGCAATTGCAACAAAATGTTCTGAGCAGCAAAACAAAGAAGTATTCTACTTGAACTTGCCGTCAGATCATTCCATTTTCACTACCCATTTGCATTCTACGGTGATCATCTTTCGGAAATGCATGAAACGTGAGGCCTTTTCTGTTATCCGACCGATTATTACACAGTGCTGCCGCACAGCATTTAAAACCACCCACAGTAGTTGGCAGAGCGTCCGCCCTGGTCCGCCATCTTTATTTTGGTGGCCCTTAGGCCTCGCTTTCATGTTACTTCCGACTTAGGGCGTAAATGTGTATCCCGAGCAGAAAAGAAATTTTATTGCGACGAGCGAACAAGCACCAGCGAAGTTCGCTGGGAGCAACTCTAATGTTAGTGAGGAAAGATTTCTTTGACGCTGACTAGCGATGCCATTATATACTCCTAAAATTCGCGGGCGGTTGTATTGTTCTCGAGCTATATTTGGCATTTAGCACGTGAACAAATGTTCCTAGTCATATGATTTTAATTAAATTAATCCATATTTGGTGCAGCGAAACATGCGTTCAATAATTCCATATTCCTTATTTGGCGTGTTTTCACGATGTCAACATGTTTTCACATCGCTCATGAGTTTTCTGAGCGGTTAGTGTGAAACGAAGACTAAAATGCAGATTGAGGGTAAAATGAAGACTGCAGACCGGGAGAAAAATGCAGACAGAGGGTAAAGTAACGAAATACGAGTCACAAAGCCTTCCCCGACTCCAAAGTTCGAAGAAATGTATGTCAGATTACGTTTCGCATGAGCGAACACGTGAATGGACTGGCGGTATTAAAATGTTTATATGCCGACACAAAATGTGTTCAATTTTTTCGACTCTTTTGCTTGTTTACAAGCAAAATGAAGGAGAATAGCAGTTAAGTGGGGGTAAATGTGGAACCACATTCTTGTTAACTCTCAAGGGACTGTTTTAATTTCTCAAGGGAATATTTTAATTTCTCAAGGGATTACTTTCCGCTGTGGGTGATCACTTGCGATCTCGTGGATAAAACGTGACTTGTCACATTTACAAACGTTATATAACAATTTTAAAAGTGACATGTCAGCTTTCTTATCTCAACGCACGTGTGTCTGAAAAGCGATCTATAAAAAGCGTCGCACAAACAATGGATTGCGTAACTAACGCTTAAAACACGAATAAATAATCACTAGCACTTACATCGTTTAAAAATTTAATACAAACGTCAAGGGGGGTAAACGTGGAACCACATTCTTGTTAACTCTCAAGGGACTGTTTTAATTTCTCAAGGGAATATTTTAATTTCTCAAGGGATTACTTTCCGCTGTGGGTGATCACTTGCGATCTCGTGGAAAAAACGTGACTTGTCACATTTACAAACGTTATATAACAATTTTAAAAGTGACATGTCAGCTTTCTTATCTCAACGCACGTGTGTCTGAAAGGCGATCTAAATCAAAAGCCCTTTGGGCTTAGTGTCTCGTGACTCCTTTCAGAGTTTAATTTATTTGAAAATAGACCGCTTTTCACGTCTATTTATTGCTTGTAAAGATATCGAAAATTCAAAAGCGTGCATCTAACATAAAGAAACATTTAGACTCGTCTCCTCACCCCTAAAATGTGAACTAAAACTAAAGCTACTTTTGTCGCTCGATAAAAGTTGTGACATTCACAACACGATATACGAAACTCTTGATTCACTTGTCAGTTCAGAAACCTTTGTCGTGAATGCTTGCGCTGAACTTGACGATTTCACAGTTAAAGATAAAAACAAAGGTTTATTCCAACTACAAAAGATTCTCACGCGAAAGGCTCAAAATCCAACTAAGAAATATATATAAGATTACATGCTTGAAAACAATGTTTTGAAATCGATGCCTTAATGGCATCCATTCCGATCACTATCACGGTAATTAAGCATCCATTTTGATTCATACTAATTATTGATCGTTGCTATTTCTGACAGAAGGATAATGTTTGTACTTATAATTATCACGCGACTTGTTTCCGACACCTTATCAAAAGCGATTTTTCCAAGCAGCCGAAAGTAGGCTTGACTTAAATTCAAAGTACATTCCAGCATGTAGCCGTTGAACAGTTATAGGACTCCGATAACAGCAGAAAAAGAATACAAACCGTTTTCGAAAGTAGGCTTGACTTAAATTCAAAGTACACTCCAGCATGTAGCCGTTGAACAGTTATAGGACTCCGATAACAGCAGAAAAAGAATACAGACAGAAATGCTTGAGAAATTGCTCTGATAAGGTTTCTGAATTGATTGTCGCAAAATATTATCTGCTCAAGTAACGCAACCCGTGACATGTAACCCTTAAAATATATATATAGCGTGCACGTAAATTTAATTAACCAAAACATATGTATTGTAAACAAGAACCGGGTGAGACATTGATTGTTATCAAAAGCAAATGGACTCGACAATTTAGAGATAAGGCCTTTTAGCAAGCCGAAAGGATCTCTAAATAGAGCGTTATCTCTCTCTCCAGAGAGAGTCGTGACGTTCACTTTGCAATTTGGGTGTTAAGTTTTGTCTTTCTTACAGCGACGAGTTGACCTTTGGCGTGTGTCTTCGTGACTGTTGAATTCCCACACGTTTTAGGGTAATACTCGAATTGAAGACACGCAAGGAAAATAATGTCCACGGGATCTACCAGTTTTTTTTTAAGTAGTACTACAGCAATAAACGTAAAAAAAGAAATAAATTTTACGAACAGTAAAGCGTGCCTGTATTTTTACACAATAAGCCCTTTACAATAAATACTCCTAACCTACAGTTTGATAAACCAGCGCGTTAGTTGCGACCTTTGTAAAGAAACATTATCTGTTCTTTGATATGAAATTCCGGCGGCCTCAGATCACAAAGC
Source organism: Oculina patagonica (assembly GCF_052425735.1). NCBI lineage: Eukaryota > Metazoa > Cnidaria > Anthozoa > Scleractinia > Oculinidae > Oculina > Oculina patagonica. The sequence continues at coordinate 20,553,224 of NC_135765.1, forward strand.
AAATGTTGACACGGCGGGAAAATTCCGCGGCTTCACAAAGCAAGTGTTGACATGGCGGGAAAAATGTTGACATGGCGGGAAAATTCGGTGGCCTCAGAAAGCAAACACGCATGGAATGCACCTCTCCCCCTGTAGATATATCTCGTGTCGTCATGACAACGTCATGACGTCACGAGACAAAAAAGCGTCGCACAAACAATGGATTGCGTAACTAACGCTAAAACGCGAATAAATGATCACTAGCACTTACATCGTTTAAAAATTACAAACGTCAAAAATAAACCATACCAAAAAAACTCGCTCTTTTCAAAGATATTATTGAAGTTAAAAAAAATGCAAGGGATGAGGGCTTCTTTTAGCTTAGGAGCGGTTAAAAATTAGGCCAAATCTGGTTGCTACAAGCGCCATTCTATTTCGTCATCAGCCTAGGTCGTTAGGGACGTGACCTCGCGTTGACAGCAATGTTGCATGAATCGGCTTTACAACATGCGATCGTATCTACGCAGTTCGAGTGGAATTTCAGTCAAAGACAGCAAAATTCTTTCGTATTTTATCTTCAAATATAATTCGAAAGCATTCACTGTGTATATGGGTTTTGTTTAATCCTTCTTAAGCCCTCGAGGAAGCTGTCTTGATATCCGACCCTCGCAGAGCCCAGACAAAACGCATTTGTTTACGCCGCAATTATATGCGCAATGTTTTCTCCGACAGTAGTCGGAAATATCCGTATTTTTTCGTGCTTTTTCATGGAGCAATCGTAACGATACGGCCTTGGACACATTGAACAGCGGTCTAGCTATTACAATTCAAATATGGAGTCGCAAAAACAAAGCGTCGAACAGGCAGGTACAAAACTCCGACCGGATCGGACCGGATCAACTCGGACCAGTCCGGGTCGGATCAGGTCGGATCGACTCTGATCGTCAAAAAAGAAATAAATTGAGAAATAAAGTTTTATGCAATTGTAGGTTTAATTCCTCTCAGAAATGGGTAGCCTCTCACGTAGTCGTTCTTAGGGGCGATCGCGTTTCACTCCTCCCCTCTCTCGTTCTGCAAAGAGCGTCTTGCAGTCAAGGTCAAGGTCAACCCTCCGGATTTTGGAAGGTAAAATGTGATTGGCTGAGCGGCGGAAAGGAAGGAGAAGGACTTGTACCTTTCAGAGAGAAGTCAAACCTACAAAAAAAAAGTTGTATGTTGACGATCCGAGTCGATCCGACCTGATCCGACCCGGACTGCTCCGAGTTGATCCGGTCCGATCCGGTCCGAGTTGATCCGGTCCGAGTTTTGTACCTGCCTGCGTCGAACGCATATTTTGCTGTTTCATTTGCTAATTTCGCTGCCGTAATCGACTGCCTCGAAAGGTCCTTGCAATTTTAAAGTATAGAATTGTCAGATCTCGGTGAAATTTGTACTGTTTATTTGTGTAATGTTGAGGAATATGTGTATAAATACCCGGCGCGGACCCCGGCGCGGACGAGCCATTTTTGACAAAATCATATGGCTGCATTTGCTCCGCGAAGATAGGAAATTGTTAAACTATAAAACTACAAAGCAACTGTAATAATAAGGTCGAAGAACAATGCGCAAAAAAGTCGGTATCTCGAAGAGACTTTGATTTACTTTCATAACGGACTTGACCTTGTGAGACTTCAAGTCTTCGTCACCAGTAAACTGGATGAAACTGAACGGTTAACAGCCCTTTCAGCTGTTTCAGTCTGTGCCCTTTCGGAAATTATTTTTTTACGCACACGAACTCATTGAAACTCAAGTCATTTGTTTATCGCTCCTTGTGTTGGCGTTTTACTAAAAGCGGCCCGCGGTCCACTTCACGGCCCGCGGCCCGGCGGCCCACCTCACGGCCCGCGGCCCGCGGCCACCTATAAACTAAAATCAAAGGGTGCGTTTCTTTGGGAAAATCCAAAATTGGATCATTGATCTCAGATCACACGGATACTTTGCTCCCAAAGAAGCGAAGAATCCAAAACGGATTTTTTGCCATGACAACCCCGTAAACACATTTCGCACAGAACATAAAATATCAGCACAAATTTATTTTTCGTCGAATGTATTCTAACTAAAATAATTTAAGCATACAAAATCTTTTACAAAAACCACACGTCGAAGTAGATCTTCTTTAGCGTTAAGCACAATGTGGCGAGAAAGCATCTGAGTGCGAAGAATGATTGCGAAATGATCAGTGCAAATTTCATTAGTGACAAAATCAAAAGGATACAACTTCCGTAGGCACACAGTGGCTGTTCTAGAAAACCTGTATCCCGTTTAAAATGATACTACATACCTATCTGAAGCTACCGTTTTCTTTTATCGTGAAATATTTTTGTATTTTGATCGAAATAACCGCCTAAAACTTTCCGTATGGCCGGTGTTTACAAAGAGCGAACCTGTATTTTCACAGCAAAGACCGCTGGGCCAAGGAACTTTTTTCGAATCCTTTCCCAAAGAAACGCACGGATCATGAATCCTTAAAATCCGGATTCAGATATGATCTGATGTATCCACTCGAAGTGTGGATTCTTCAGATCATTGATCCAAGATTAATCCATTTTCGGATATAGGTAAAGAAACGCAAGATCCGTTTTTGGATCAAGAATCCGGATTTGGATTTTTCCCAAAGAAACGCACCCAAAGAAAATCCAAAGTCGAATCTTCAGGAGTCTTCTTCATCGAAAATCGAACGTAAACTCACTTAAAATTGAAAAGGAAAATACTTCAGTCTTACCCACAATTTCAGTTCTTTAATATAATGAACACCAACTTTGACATATGGCTGGTCTTTTTCTGGTATTTGTTGACAGATATTTCTTCATTAATCACGGCTTTTACCATGGATTTTTGTGTTACAATACAAGAACGTGCGT
>NC_135765.1:20561102-20601681 GCF_052425735.1 Oculina patagonica
GAGATGGGAGGAGGGAAGTGGTGCCAGGAAAAAGTATCAGATTATACTTCCAAGGAGCTTGCAAGAGACTGCACTTAAGGCTCACCATAATCATACAACTGCGAGCCACAGAGGTGTTAATAAGACACTGGGAGCGCTTAGAGCACGATACTACTGGTCAGGTCTGACTGCTCAAGTCAAGAAGTGGGTCAAAGTTTGTCATGACTGCGGTGCTAAAAAGAACTGGGGTAAGACACGACGTTCGCCACTGAAGCAGTATATAGTCGGTGCTCCAATGGAACGCCTTGCCATGGACATACTTGGACCACTTCCTCAGACACCTCGTGGTAATAGATTTGCCCTTGTTGTAACAGACTACTTTACAAAGTGGACCGAGAGTTATGCAATTCCCAATCAAGACGCTGTCACAGTAGCTGAGAAATTAGTGAGTGAATTCTTGTGCCGTTTTGGGGTCCCTCGGGAGATACACAGTGATCAAGGGACCAATTTCGAGTCCAAGGTCATGGCCGAGGTGTGTAAGCTCCTGGACATTGAGAAAACTAGGACCACGCCACTTCATCCACAGTCGGACGGCCAGGTAGAGCGATACAATCGAACACTGATTGAAATGCTTCGTGGCAAGTTGAAAGAAAGTCAGGACGATTGGGACCTGCAGCTCCAACCATGTATGATGGCTTACAGAAGCTCTGTTCATAAGTCCACAGGAGAGACACCAAACATGCTGATGCTGGGGCGAGAAATTGAAGTACCATTGGATGTTATTACTGAGTCAGCTCCAGACACACCGCCGTTGACAACCGACTATGCCGTGGCTCTGCAACAGAGATTGGCCGGAGCACATGAAGTAGCCAGGCGACATCTGGGAAGAGCCGCAGAGCGTCAGAAGAGAAATTATGACAAGCGAGTTTCTAATAAGCCATACCGGGTTGGGGACAGTGTCTGGTTTCACAACATTCGTCGCAAGAAAGGCAGGAACCCCAAGCTGGATTGTCCGTGGGAAGGCCCTTACTTAGTAGTGACTGTGCTGTCAGATGTAACATACCGTATTCAGAAAAGTCGAAGTCTAAAAGTCGAAACCTAAAGTGTTTCACGCAGATCGTCTTAAGCCATATCTTGGACCTGCCCTAAAGAGTTGGATCTCAGACAAAGAAGAGACTGTTACGCCTGTTGAATCCCAAGTTGTGAGTGCTGGAGAAGATGAGCCTGTAACTGGTGGCTCTGTTTCAGCTGTTTTGAGGGAGGGCGGGTCTGATGGCGGTGCTGCCATGGAGTGTCTAGATCCTGTTATTAGCAGCAGTCCACAGGAGGCGGAGGCAATTCCTGACGATGCTGAATCTGATGTGGGGAGCAGTGAAACTGAAGAAGTTGCAGAAACTGATGCAGATGCAGAGATACCTCCCCATGCTATGCCAGCTATGCTAGCTAGCAGACAACCGAGCGAGAAGGAGGACTGCGAGACCCTTTTGGGTGGACACTCCTCACAGAATTTACGGAGTCGTTATGGACGAGAGCGGAGACAACCAAATCGTTATGGTGACTGGGTGTAACCCTTTCACTTGCATAGACATTGGACAGTTAATGTAATTTTCAAGAGTTATTACGTGTGTTGAGACTGTAAAAGTTTGGATCTAACTAGTTCTGTTTTGATAGGATACGTGCTGACTGCGTACTAGGAACTGGACAGTTTTGTTAATGTTCAACTTTCATGTCAGTCGTTCATGTTTAAGTCTTGTTATCGGGATCTTTACACTGAGGCCAGTGTACTTAAAGGAGGGGGCAGTGTAACGAGAGCCAAAAGTATCCAGACCCCTCCCCCTTAGGGAGTTGAGTTGTCACGTGATTTGAGTCAGAGTTTGTGCAATAAACATGGCCGCTAGTTGAGCTTGTTGTGACTGCTTTCCTTACTAAAATGGCCTCTTCACAGTAGCTTAGTAGCCAGGCATTCGATCGGACGTCAATATGAGACTGGGGCGAGAACGAACAAGCAAAACAAGATGGAGGCGTTCGGGTTTCGTTGCTATCGATAAAAAAAGATTGGGGAGCCATCCGTTGGAGATAAACTTGTTGCATCAAGAGTTTCATAATCAGTTTGGCGAATTTTTCATCAAAGTGCAAAACGGGGAAGAAACATCCAGCCTCCACCACGCGAATACTTGTGGTATTCTCCCTCTCGTGTTGAATATGGGCCATTATAATATAGATAGGAGTCTACGCGCGCTCTGATTGGCTAAAAACCTATGTTTTATCAGAGTATAAAACATATAAAAATCATGTTTTTGTTTTTTCGTCAGCTTTCCTCGAAAGCTTCGCGCGTCGTTGACTGTTCGTTGGCTATAACCACTCGTATTCAACAAGGGCGAATGGAATAATTGTTTTATTAAATTCCTTTTTAATCGGGCGTGGCCGATTTATAGTTTACCCTTTGGTCGTCCTAGACGATAGTCTCCTGTCGGCTAAAAATGACGGGGATAGCCTGGGCCAATCGGGTTCATTTCAGTTTTGACAGTAAATCGTTGTAGGTCGACTTTTGGGCTAATCTTCAATCTGGTTCTCTTCTTTGCTTCGGCGGGAGGACAGAGAAAAAAGCTTAAGGGGTAAAGTACTAATAATCACCATTGTGAAACTGTAGTTGCTTTGACAAGTTGAAGCTATTTTTGTAAATAAAAAGGGTAACGTCATTCATGTCACGCAATGTTTTTGTGGGAAACTTTGAAACTAGACGCTTTGCTGGTTTCTACAAATAGCAGTGTGATCTGGCGGTACATTTTTTTTGAGGCGGACTCCACTTTAAAACTATATTTTTATATATTTAGCAAGAAGTATGTCGATTTTCATTTCCGTACAGTTGGGCGTCAAAGTCGCCTGTCACAAAGTGTAGAATGTTTGCACAACATGTTTTGGATATATTTTAGATTTGACTAGTGACGTTAGTAGGACACTTCTCAAGACGTCAGCAAAACATTGGCAATGTACAGAATTGGTGTAAACTTGAATGGAATTTTTTTCGAGATCAGTAAAGCTATCGAATGAAAAAATCACTTGAAAATAAAAATATCGAATAATTATAATTAAATACCAATTGAATTTTAGATGAGAAATTCCGGAAGTGACATCTGTGTTTAAAATAGGAATTTTTGTACAACTTAAAGTTCCGAAAAAAAGACCACATGTTTTGTAAAAAATCTCAGACAAAACATGATCAGAAAAACAAAACAGGCCAATGGGTTTCATTCACGAAAATACAACTTTCTTAAGAAAGAGTTTGTAAACAAGACAATGGAATCGAATTACATTTCACACGAAATTTGCATACATTTGAACTTGCAAAAAATAAGTATATCTGCCGAGACATAATAGCGAGACCTTAGATTAATAATTATTGTATTCTGATCTGATTGTTATTTTTTATGCATTAACTATTTGAAAGTGGTTCTCATCGATGAAAACAAAATGGTTTTTCATTCACAGCTTGAAGTATTTATAGACGTGAAAACATTCGCTTAATCAAATTACATTCTGCACGGCGAAATATTTTGTATCCATTTGTCCCGAAACTTTGAGGAAATTGAAATTTTTGTGGACAGTAATGCATAAAAGCAGTTCATAGAATTGAATATTAAGAAAAGAACCATATTGATAAAGGAAATTTTAAAACTTTATTTTGGCTCATTTTGACGAAATTCAGGATTTTCAAAGACTGCCAGTAAACGGCTGTATCTTGTCTGTCTCTAACGATTTTGCTACGGTTTCGAACGAGCTAATTTTTCAACATAATATCATGGTAGCGGGCAGAAGTCGGTTCGTTCTGAATTTTTCAATACGGTATACAAGTTACAGGTCAATATACAGACCCTCTGTACAGTAAAAAAACGTTTTGGGAACAAACCATTGTGAACTTATATATTTTCTATGTTGATCAGTAAAAATCCTTAGTACAACATGGGGTTTGTTATCAAGTCCGTTAGTACGTTAATACTGCAAGGTGTATAACCTCAGAGAATTATTATCAAGTGTGTTTTGTTTTATTAGCGGTTTATACTCTAAGGTCTTGGTATGGGAGATCAAAATTAAGGTACATTTCTGTTATTATCTGATTGCTTGGCACAGATTAGTACGATACTGAATTGGTTAGGAAATGTAAACAAACATTAAATTGAATGAGAGTAGAAAGGGAGGGACAGGTGGGGTAAAAGGCTAAGGAGATGGAAAGGGAGGGAGAATTAAAATCCATGCTTGGTTATATCAGGCAACCTTTGACTTCTGTTGTTTTCTCACAAGAACAAAACTTAAGGTGGGGTTCTACCTGAATTTGAATGGAACTTTAAGAGATTTAAAGAAGGGATTGAAGAAAAGAATGGAAACACCTCCAAACAGTTGACCCCCTCGCAAGAGCACTCCGGGTTGTTAGGAGACTGTTTGGTGTCCGTCCACCAATTTTTAACTTCAAATTCAAATTTTAAAATCACATTAAATCTCCAATATTTCTTATTTGTCTAAATTTTACTAATCCTTTGAGAAAAACTATCGTCTCCCAGACATCCCCCAAAATCGTCCAAAAATTAACAAAATACTGCAAAACAAATATATATTGGATAAATAAAGCTTTTTTGGATTCCTTGAAACGCGGCTGAAATGGTTTTCAGTGTTTTACAGCCCTTATACTTTGGGTCAGTACTACTATTCTTCACCAGTTGCTATTACAGTAATGGTATGAAACAAATACCTAATCATTGGTCAATAAGTTGTGATCATTTTCTTGACAATAGTAGTTACCTGATTAGGAGTTGTATACTGTTCCATTAAAGTGTAAGGGCTGGAAAATACTGAAATGCGTCAGCCACGTAAAGCGTTGGAAAAATTGGTCTTCATGTCAAAACCCCGCCTTTATTAAGTATTGCGAAAAGGCTGCACTTTGCTAAGTGTTACAAATTTATATTTTCTAGACGTCTAGTTCAATCATTTATTTGTATTGTGCGAAATATATTTTTATAAATTGAGACCATTATGTCATTAAGTAATAAATAAGAGACATTCCAGATTTTCATTATTAAATAGAAACACGAAAAATTCAAATTTGGGAAAACAAGCCTGTCAAAATGAAGTTGCCATGGTTACAAGTTACTGGCACAATCACTAATCCTACCAAATTATTGCGAGATAAATTTTAGATAAACGCGCAGAGTTTGGCAGCGTTTGGTTGAATCTTGAAAAAGTTATAAGCGTCCAAAGTCAGCGCGGGCTTCAAAAGCCCCCCCCCCCGGCCTGAATAGGTTTAAGTGACTGTTTTCCAGTGATTTTTACTGTACTGTACCCTGCCTTTCAAGTCAAAACAGATAGCTAATTATTAAGCGCCCGATTTTAAGCTTCTCAAGCTTCTCAAGCTTCTTGTTAAGTATAAATCCACTGGACATTTCATTTTGATGTAAACGAAGTGAGGCGGGAAAAATTGTGGCGCGGTGTTCACTGCTTGAGTTGAATGAAACTCGCAAGGAAAGCGAGCGAGAGAGTTTTCTTTCGAAGATTTTCTTCGACAATCTCCTCTTAAATCGTCTATTCATGCTGGAACTTGATTGTGACAACAATTAAGGTTTACGGGAATATCCGAAGCAATAGCTTTTCTGGAAATTATACGCCTTGTTCAAGTCGAACGAAGCAAGGGACGGATGTCATCGAGACTACTATATTATGCTGAGACGAAATTGCAGTCGGTGAAGTTTATCGAAGTTCAAAAAGACAAGATCAAGATTAAAAGGTAACAAACTTACCTGAAATGCTTAGCCTTATTTTACGTCGAATACTGAATGAAATTGTGTTAGTTTTCTGGTCTTCCCGTAAACTATTTTCTGCTTTTCATCTTTGTTTACTCGCTCTTGTTGTACATATTTTTAATTAAACTTTTCACTCGCGGTGTCTAAAATCTATATCATAAAGCAAAGAAAGAAGCCTAAGCCATGTTTTATACTGTCATAAAACACTCCGGGCATTTGAGAACACTCTAAAATGTAAAAAACATTCGCCTGCGGCTCATGTTTTCTACATTTCCCTCGTGTTCTCAAATGCCCGTCGTGTTTTATGACAGTATAAAACATGGCTTAGGCTTCTTTATTTGTTAATTAGTATAATTTCAGAGGTGATTATAAGAATTGAAGCATTCTGATTGGTCGAGAAGCTCGGCTTATGAGGCTATATTCACCCCGCGCGAGGTGATTATAGCTTTGAAGGCTTGGTTACTTAGCCACGCCACCTTTGACATCCAGGCAAGTAAACATGGCCGCTTTTGCTGAATGAAAATTTCTTTGATTTGACAGAAACCCGTCAAAGTCCTGGATATTTTAAACACTGGGAATTTTTCAAATTAACTACCAAGGCTTTTGGACCGAAAATATTTTCAAGAGATGGTTCTCAAGGCATTAGAAATGATCGTAAACACGGCGGTTTTGGCGATCGATGAGAAACTCAGTAAGATCGATTGAGCAGACATTATTTAGTTCTCTTCTCACCGGAGCTACTCATTTTCGAGAAGATTCCCACATTCGCTTAGAAGTCATCAACAATCATACAAAGGTAACGGACATCTATCTTTCCCATAGCGTTTGTTTTGTTCCGTTTTATTGTTTTAACTAAATAAATTCTGATTGTAATCGATGAATTAAACTGGTTCTATTTACACCGTATGCAAGCGAACACTTGTGTTTGCTGTTTTCTTGTTTGCTATCGTTATTTTTTTAAGTTCTTGATGATCACCTCTAAAAATTATACTAAAACAATTATTCGCCTTAGGCTCAGTGATTATTGTTGAATAATCACTGAGCCTAAGGCGAATAATTGTTAATTGTCGGCACTTCAAACAGCTTTTAGCAGTATTTGAGGGGTCAATGTACAAAAATAGGTGGGCCGCACACAGCGGTCAAACGCAAAAATTGACGTCACATCCGGTCTTTGCAGCCTCGAACTTTCGACTTGAAAGTGGGCAAACTTTTGTAAGAAATTGTTAAAGAAATAGTACAGTGAAAGAACAGTTCAAGCTGGGACACTCAGTGAAGATGAATTATCAAATTTCCAATCCATAAGCGGCGTATAAACCTTAACTTTCCAGGGACGGCGTTAACTTTTGGCTTTAAAGCGAAAGTTTTCGGAAAATTTAAGACTTTGTATGGAAAATCTTGGCGGGAATTACACAGGAACTGCGCACGCGCGCTGCGTTTGACCGCTGTGTGGGTGGGCCGCGGGCCGCCGGGCCGCGGGCTGCGGGCCTGCTTTTAGTAAAACCCCTTGTTGTGTTGCAGCCGTACGTGTCAAGAAATCCTCGAGCTCGATCGTCTGCAATTCGCAACGCAAGCAAGCAAGTTAACCGCTCGCTATAAACATAAAAGTGTTGTACCTTTTATTTCTTATATAGTGTTTTATTACGACGGTTAGCGAAGCAAAGCCATTATTTATAACTTTACTGCGGAAGCGTTTAATCTGCGCCAGTTAAAAACGCTTGAAAGAGCTGTTGCGGTGGAGTAATTTGATCGCTGAACGTGACCTTGCTGTGTCAGCATGGTATAAAAGAGAATTATTCTTCTAAATTATCCTTAAACCGTCCAGTTAAATGAGTTAAATCGGGTTTTCAAACGTATCAAAAAGTTAATTTGATAGCTTTTGATCAAATTATCTATTTTGTATGACATTTATCACCAGTTCATTTTCATGATAGCTCATGCGAAGCGTTGTCTGGCGTACATTTCTTCGAAATTTGGAGCAGCTAGCCGGCAGGGGGAAATGGCTTTGTGACTCATATTTTGTTACTTTACCCGTCGGTCTGTATTTTACCCCTGGTCTGCAGTCTGCATTTTACACTGACCGGATTGAAAAACAATAATTCACATAAAACATAACTAATTTCTAGAATTCACATTCCTGCATGTAGTTTCTTTTATTTCACAACATTTTTAAAAGATAATTCTATACAAAATACACATGGTCGCACGTCATGACGTTGTCACGACGACACGAAAATATTCTACAGGGGGAGACGGTGCATTCCATGCGTGTTTGCTTTCTGAGGCCGCCGGATTTTTTGGGTGTTGTCAAAGAACAAATAATTTTTGTTTATAAGAAGAAGTTGAAAAGTATTTCTGCATTGAAATTTTTTTGCTTTTGCCCTGTTCCATTGTAATCGTTTGTCGGTTGAGAGTGTTATTTGCAGATGACTTTTTAGTTGAAGAGAATTGAACTTTGACTTAAAGGAAAATCACGGCGTAGAATGCAAAGCAGTGAAAGTGATTTATTAAATTTGAGGAGTTTTATTAGATTAAATTTTTGTACATTTTTTAAATGGAACGGTTCGGACAATTAGAACAGAGTTTTAAGCTTGCTCGGGTAGAATATTTTGCGTATATGGTATATCCGATTTCACACACACAACAAGATAAAGCATTAGTAGTAAGAGTTAATTGTTTGCTCACACGACACTGCTGTGGAGAGGAATAAGAAAGTACATCAGGTTAGTTAAAGCTATTTAATATAATGTATAATTGATAGAGAGAAAAGATTAAATCAGAATATTTTAGTAAGGATGATTTACTTCTAAAATACAGATTAGTTAATGGTTTTGTTTTTGTTATTGTCACGTTATTGTATAACGCAGCTTTGATTGAACAAAGGAACTAGAATGCGGTTCTATATTTTTTAGTAGAGGAATGAAGTTTTTAAATTTGTTTTCAGTTTATTTTCTTGTATAGTTAATGTTTCAGCTACAGGGATTGTGCAAAGCATGAGAATAAATAGCTTCGCGATGGCTGTGTACAAAGTTATATTTAGTATCTGTTTTGAATTTTATGTTCGTACTTTGGGAATTAGTTAAAATGAATTATGATTTCTGTCTACAACGCTAACAACAGTTTTAACAGGATATTTTTTGTTAGACTATGTGAGTGATTTCAGTGCTTGCCGGGCCCCCCCGGGAGTGCTGGTAATGAAACATTTATTGTTTACATCTTTGTAAAAATCAAACAATCTTTTAGTGTCACGAAAGTACTGTTTTTGGAGAAATTCCGAGTTTGAAAGAATGCATGGTTCGTTTAAACAAGGAATGTAGTTTGGGAAGTTATTAGTACATCAGGTTAGTTAGAAATGAGTGCAGTGTAGTTTATAATTGATGGAGAAAAAAGGGCAAACTAGAACATTTCACCAAGCATGATTGTGTTTTGAAATAAGATCAAAGGGCTCTGTGAGCCACGACTGAATTTTTTTGAGCGATATTTGCATTTGATTTCTATTCTTTGAGTATTTATGAGCAACAGGTGTTTTGAAGGACTTGTTTTATGCAGTTAAAAGCAGAAACGAAAAAACATGTGCTATAGTTGAATCAAACATGTTTGTTACATATTGCAAGCGTGGATAAAATTTTTTTTTTCTGGTCCTGGTTGTCCAAGAAAGATTTGGAAATGAATGTTACTAAAACAGTGAAAATCCTTAGTGAATGAAGTATCTAAAGCCGGGTTAAAAGTTAAAATTAATTGATACTTGTTTGAAATATTCTGCAAGGAAGTTATAATTCAACTATATGAAGTTCCTCAAATTTTGGCAAAAATTTTCAACAAAGAACACTTGAAACCTATTACTTTATGGATCATTGTTTCTATATCAATCTTGTGTTTAGAGATGTTTTAGAGAAAGAATTTGTCTTGTGTTAATTCTTGGTTTAGTTCGTTTGGGTTCTGAAAGGTAAAAGAAATAGGAGTCAATGCAGTGAGCGAAGAGGATGGACCATCGACATATTTTTTTCAGCATTTTCATTTCATCCTCTATTTATGTGATGAAACATCTGAGGCATTGTAAGGATCATAAGTAGTGCCAGTGTTATTTACAGATTATTGACCTAAGTTTTGTTGTTGATGGAAGTATTGATGTTGCCCCTTGCCTGGGGGGGAGGGGGGGGAAGGAAGAACAGGAGATGTCAGACTTATTTGGCTTCCGCCTTCCTCTCTGGATGCAAGGAAATGTTTACAGAATGCATAATCCCCTGCATCTCCCTTTCTTTCTGAGTCTGTGATGATCAAAATTGGAGACATTGTGTACATTTTAAATGCATTATTTTCTGTATTTTACTATATGTATTACATGATTTTTCAATGTTATGTACAGTTTACTGAATAAAGTATTCATATTCCTGAGTGTTGTGTCACATGTATGACAAAATGTCAGTCATACATTGCATTTACTGTAGAGATCATTGAAAAAATATTTTGGTATAATTAAAGATCAACACTTCTTTTAATTAGATCAGCTGAATTATATGATAATGTTCTCTCTCTAAGACAATGACTTGTATTGTTTTGCTGTTGCTTTGATGTTAAATGCAGAGCTTTCATCATTTGAGATTTCTTTTAAGTATCTATATTATTCATAACAGCAAAAGAAGGTTTCCCTTTTTATCAGAAATATAGCAAGGTTGCTTTGTAGGGATGCATTTACCAAAATCATTATGACATTGCATTTCATATGGTCATTGCAAGGATATACAGTGTCCCTCTGCATTCTTATGCAAGCTGTGTTTGCTCTCAGTATAGTTTGTAAATAAAAAGCTTTCATCTGTAGTTAAGACATAATAAAGGATGTTGTTCTTTCAAGGAATGGAACTCATTCAGTCAAAAATGTGCAGGTGTTTCCCTTGTCAGTGTCAAGCTTTGACATGATTCACAGAAATACCACTTGCTTGGGTATCAGCAGTTCCGGTTCTCACAGAAAAATTAATTATCAATATTCCTTCCATATAGTAATTGTGGTGTATTTTTATTTCTTGGTATCACCTTTAATGTGTATTTAGTAGAAAATTGTGTCAATTGGCAGCCACTTGTGGGTTTCACATGCGTGCCCTTGATGTTCCTTCCATACAGTAATTGTGGTGTATTTTTATTTCTTGGTATCACCTTTAATGTGTATTTAGTAGAAAATTGTGTCGATTGGCAGCCACTTGTGGGTTTCACATGCGTGCCCTTGATGTTCCTTCCATACAGTAATTGTGGTGTATTTTTATTTCTTGGTGTGTTTGTAGAAAATTGTGTCAATTGGCAGCCACTTGTGGGTTTCACATGCGTGCCCTTGATGTTCCTTCCATACAGTAATTGTGGTGTATTTTTATTTCTTGGTACGTTTGTAGAAAATTATGTCAATTAGCAGCCACTTGTAGGTTTCACATACAAGTACTTGATGTTCCTTCCATACGGTAGTAGTTGTATATTTCTATTTCTTGGTATTTTTGTAGGCAGTTCTGCCAATTGGCAGCCAGGATTTCAATTTGTTGCAGCCTCCATATACAGTTACATGTACTGATATCTGTGATAAAACTTCAATTTTGTGTCATTTGCATAATAGTGGTTAGAACTGCAGCATTCATCATATTTCCTTAGTACCACCATAGTCTTCCACCTACAAATACACATTAAAGGTGATAGGTTAGAGTGTAAAATAACAAAGTGTATAAATCTTTGTACACTGTACTTAAAATGCTTACAGTTGTATCTATGATCTATGTAATGTTATGCTTCTCACCTTTGCTCCCCACCCCTCCCCCCCCCCCTTCAAACCCCCAAAATAGCAACTTACCTGTTTTGTGTATGGAGGCTGGATATGTCCCTTGTATGGAAGGGATTAAGGAAGGGATGTTATTTTAACATCCCTCCATCACCCTCAGGAAATATTGCAATTTCATGATTTTTCATTTGAAAAATTTATCTCCACATGTATTGTGCAAATTCTGACAGAGTTCAGTTTGCCATTCAAAATGTGGAACGTTTCATTCTGGAATATTCGGACTGGTCATCTATATGCGACTAACATGAATGTTTTTTTTTTTTATTTACCGAAGTGTGCCATGCCAGCTGCAGCTATTACAAACTCAAACTATTGATAACATTCTGCCCCCTCATTTACTTAACTAGGGAAACTTGTTTTTGTAATGTGGCAAATAAATGATGATCATTATGATTGATTTAACACCACCAAATCGAAATTATTATACTCTTCGTCAGTGTAAAAGCAATTCTCTTATTTGATTGTGATTTAAAAAGCTGTGAAATACATTAAGATTCATTTTTATGTGAATTACTTACTATGTAAAAGTACAATGTAGTTATTTCATTGGTCTTCATTAGCTTTAATAGTCCAAAATCTCATCTCAGATACATCACAGTATTAAAAGCAATTAATTTGGAAAATGATATGTTCACATAGCTTTTAGGGAAATAAAGATGGGCTTATGATCACTGTAGTAGGACTCTAGGGTACCTGCAGATTGTACAATTTGTGGTACATTTGTGTAAATATGATCTATCTGTGTACGGTAGTCAGTTGTATACTGGTTGATCAACTGATTGTATCCTCTGTCTGTTATCAAACATTTTTTGAGAGCCTTTTGTTCTGTAGTCTCCTGCATTAGATTGATATTGAAATCCCCAAGGATTACAGTGGGTATGGTAGAGTTTGTCAATACTGAGTTATGAAGATGAGTGAGTGCATCAATGAACTGTGAAATTGAAACATTAGCTTTAGACCGATAGATACCAACCACATGAAAATTTGGAATTGGATGGCTTAGAACCATAACAGTTATTTCTACATTATTAAAGTTTAACCTGTATGGAATTTCAATACAACTCAAATCATTCTTTATGTACACGGCAGTTCCATAGCAAGTTCTCAAGGTAGACTGATTGAAGTCATTTCTGTAAAGTGTAAATCCACTCAGCTGGTATGTTTCATCTGTGTCTGACAAACAAAGCTTTGTTTCAACAAAAATATTGACATCAGCTTTTTGAATGTTGTAATCACTTCGCACATCCTCTATGTGGAGGTGGAGAGATCTTACATTCTGAAACAAGATTGTTTTTGTTTGGGGAGAATCTACATGTACAGTCTCTAAAACTGCTAAAGGCCTGAGGCTTGCTTCTTTTCTGAGTCTGCTCATTTCATTTTTTACTTTTTCGCTCACCTTAATTTTGTTTTCATTCAATTTGAGAATACTAAGTGCAGAACTGTTTCTTACTCTGCTTAAGCCAACGTAATGCATGTGCTCCCTTGTGGATGCTGGAAAATCAACAACTGCTTCATCTAATGTGTCACCTTGGCAACGGTGAATAGTCTTGGCAGCAGCAGGTCTAAGCGGAAATTGTCGCCTGAGAATTTGTACTTGACTTTTTTTACTGATTCGGAATTGTCTTGTTACTTCTAAAACTGGTGTCCAGTCTTTCTTTATGTTTGTCTTGTACAAATGTGCATTTTCTCTGCGCTGCTTTTTGCCTATTTCAGGATGTGGAAATGACACCCAAATAATACTTGGCCTGGTGGAATTGTCAACTCTGTAATCTATGTTCTCTATCACACACTCTGCACCATTAGTGAGTCCATCAGTAACATCAATATTAGTTGTCAAGTCGTATTTTGCGGCAGTTGCTATTGGCACTAATGAATATAAGCCCATTGTCTTTGTGGGGTCATCTGGGATTTTATTTTTCATTTGTTTCTTTAGATCATCAGACATATCTCCCACTAAAATGTCCACAGCTTTGATCTGAGCTTTATCAGTTTTTGAGAGAGTATACAGGGCATTGTTGTGAGCATCTACTGATGCATTTGTAGTAAACAAATGAGTGACATTCATTGGGTAATTATCATTTCCTGGTGTTACATTCAAAAGTCTTTGTTTCAACATGGCTATATCATCTTCAGAGTGCTTTCCCTCTCTCAAGCGATTGAGTAGCTCAGCAAACTGCTTATCATCCTTTTGTCTCATGATTTCTGTTAATTCAAAGAGGGTGAAGTATTCTGTCCAAATGTTACTTGCTAAGTCACCATAGCCCATTTGGGAATTTTCAAAGATCCACTTATCAAAAACTGGCTTCAACTGGAAAAGATCTCCCACAGTTATCAAACTTATTCCACCAAATGGTTCCTTAGTGCCCATAATCTGTTGTAATCTTAAATTCAAAAAGTTGAACATTCCACTTCCAACCATAGAGATCTCATCAATAAATATTGCTTTTAGTTTTATGAGTTGTGTTCTAATGGTATTTAGTCTGTCACTATCCAGTGCACAGTACTCAAAACCTCTATTGGCAGGTATCTTAAAAGCAGAATGCAGTGTGTTACCTTTTATATTGAATGCTGCTTTGCCGGTAGGGGCTGTTTTGACAACTTTCACATCATCTGGATTTTCTCCTGCCATACTGTTCAGATATCTTATCAGTGCTTCATACAACGCATTAGTTACGGTACTTTTCCCAACTCCAGCACCTCCACTTAAGAACAATCTTAGAGGGTCATCTTTAGTTTTGACTGAATGTAAGACATGATAAAAAAACTGCCTTTGTTTTTCATTCAAAGAGCGTACAAGTGCATAATAATCGTCATCTGAGACACGCTTTGTAACAAGTTCATCCTGATCATTACTTCTAGGAAAGATACCAATATCATCAAGCAAATCATACTCGCTGTGCTGCTTGTTTTTGCCAGGGTCAAAGCAACCAAATAATTCACTAGGCTTTTCTTTAACAGCACAGTCCTGCTTATTGATATGCTCTGCATTTGGAGCAACATTGTCGAAGTTGCCATGTTCTACATTACTTAGATCCTCCACTGCTTTATCTAGTATTTCTGAATGGCATTCATATTGGTGGCTGTTGTTGAGAACCTCATTCTTAACCTGTTGAAATCGTTCTTGGTAAGTTTTACAGCCATTTATCAAATCCGTACTTTCGTTTCGCCATGGTGTATAAAGCATAAGTTGCTCTCTATAATGATTTTCTGGGTCTTTATCTTTATGGTATCTAACAGATCGGATGATTTTAGCCTTTTTTCGTTTCACTAGTTTCAGACCTCCTTTTAATTTGTATTCTTTTGGTTCATATTCAAGTTCAGTGGCACTGATACTCCTATCAGGGTCATCATCAGTGTTGTCATCAAAATCTCTTTCGGGCAAGAAGTCATCAAGACCTGTGACTAATGGCTTTTTACAACTATCAGCATGTTCATCTTTAACACAATTATACCATGCAACAAAGTCAGCCAAGCACAACTTTTCTAATTGTTTTGGTCTTCTTTGATAGCGTTTAATGATGTTGTCAGATTCAATGTCGGGTGAACTGTCAGGCAACTCTTTAAGCTTATCCAATTTCTTTACTAAGAATGTCCTTTCATCTGGAGGTGAGGTGCCAATAAACTGAAAATCTCGGGAGGATCTTCTCAATGGCATTTGCAATACAAGATACACAGCTTCTTGAGCACTTATTTCCACTGCATTTAAAAATTTGTTTCCAATATGCCTTATTCTATTTCTAATATCTTTATCACCAGATTTGGCTTCTTCAGATGCCTTTTCTAGAAGTCTGCTCATACCTCTTTGGCCTTTTGTAATGTAAGAAAGTATGTATGAAGCACATGCATAAGGATCTAGTACATATTGTATGTCCATGTTTGCTTGCCATGCTTTGAGTAAATAAGTGTTATAACTGTTAATCCTTATTTCTGATGGTGCTCTTTTCAGAAATAATGTGTCACGCTTTAGGGTGTGCCTGATAGCTAGGATATAACTTTCTTCAGTTAACTGTAATTTGCTGAGAAAAGTTTGAAATGTGATATCTTCGCCATATTTCATGCTGTCAAGAACCTCTTTTATTTTTTCAGAATTCTCTTTAATCTTTTTCTGGTTTTCTTCATCAATGCAGGAGTTTTCAAGCGGTGTTAAAATCATTGTTCTTGGCATTGGTGGCAATGGGAAATTAAATCTACAAATCTTATTCCCTGCCTTCTTACATGTTTTGGCATGCCTGTGCATCTGTAAGTTGACAAGGTCTTCCATTGGGCGATTCCAGAAAATATCCGTACCCTACCACGGACGGCTTCCATATTTTAGCCCCCCTTGCCTTCGGAAATTCCAAAATGCGTTATCCCCCCATGCCCTCGGAATTCCATAATCGCTAACCCCCCTCCCGTTCAGATTTTTCATTTTTTCATCAAGCTCTTCAGAATTCCCGTCAGGGTACGCAAATACGCCCAATGTGGCGTATTTTACATCAAATTATTTCAAATGACTCGATCTGTACATAGAGACAGTCATTATGACGCAAGAGATTCTGGGATGAAAATGTAAAAAAAATAAGACTTTTCTCCTTACCCTTGTTCAACAGATACAACCTACATTAACTTTACATTGCCCCAAACTGGTGCAGAACATAAAAATAAGTATATCGTGTGATGCACGTGTGTAAACCCGGAAGATAATACGATCGAGTGCACTGACATATCCGCCATCTTGAATTTGAGCCTTCAGGGTCAGCAGTCGCTCCCAACCCACGAACTTCAAAATGGCGTCTCGAAGCGTAGCAAAAGAGTTTCCCACTCCACTGAATGGACTAAATATTTGTGGATCCGCTTTGACAAGAAAACATAGAGCGAATGAAGAAGTTCATCAATGTTAAGTCCTCTGAAGCTTGATGTAGAACCCACAGTTTAGCGATTTTTTTTGTAAATGAACGCAAACACATGCCTGATCGATCGATACTTGTCTTGTATCCTGCTTCCGCGACGCGGTCGTCAGTTTGTGCTTTATTTGCAAATTGGTAGTCCGTTAAATAAGCATTTTCAAGGAACACACTCTTGTTTTCTCCTCTGGAAATCCAAGATCTGGAACTCCCCCATGCCTTCGAGATTCCAATCGTAAGTATCCCCCCATGCCTTTGGAATTCCAGTTCAAAGAACCCCCCCTTGCCCTCGGATTTCCAAAAAGCCGTCCGTGGTATGGTACGGATATTTTCTGGAATCGCCCATTTCACTAGAACTGTCTGGTTTTTGGCAGGTGATATACTTATCAACAAACTTCTCAATTTCTTCATTAGGATCTTTTTCATATTGTGGGGCTCCTTTCACCCAAAATAAACCATGGATGTGTGGGCTACCTCTTTGCTGAAATTCGACTCTGTAAAAATAATCGGCTATTTCTCCTATTGGTATTGCACTGCACTTTAACACATCACTAATAAATAACTGAACCATGTGATCGAAGTTCCTAGAACAGGTGACAGGATCTTTTTGAATAAGATCTGATTTTTGTTTCCATGTCATTTGCTTGATCTCATCATCAGTGTATTCTTTCTTTTCTACAATTCTGCCTAAAGTTTTAAGTAGATGAGTCCACCTTGTTTCAGCAGCTGAGAAGGAGCAAAACCATGTGGGGTTGCCTAGTTGACGAATCATAGCAAACAAGTCTCTTTTGCACTTCTCAAAATAAGGGGGTGAAGATCTAAGATTCTTTAAAACTCTAAAACCTTCATCAAGATGTACAAGCTTATTAAGATAATCCTCTGACTTCAAGTCACCGGCAGTGTATTTGTTTCCCTTGGTCTTACACTTTCTAAGAGCAATGCATGCACTGTCTTGAATTTGTTTGATTTGCAGTTTTTTTAGCTTAAAGAATATGTTTGGGACAGACATTGCTGCTCTTCTATCCTGACACCTTAATTCCCACTTAGCAACTGTGCTATATGTTACTGGTACTTTTCTTTCATTGTTGTCAGGTCTCCGCTTTCCACAGAATATTGTTGGGAATGATAAATATTCAGAATCTTTATCCATGAATATTCCTAATGGTTTGTTTCCTTCTCCTGGTGCAAATGAAATAATTTTATCTGCATTTTCAGCTACATCTGCTTCCTGTAGTAGTGTATCTGTAATACCTGAAGGGCGTTCGGCAATTTCGCACCAGCCATCGCTATCATCATTATCTATGTCTGGATTATCAACATCAACAGTTGAAATACTGTTTTGGGAATCATGTGTTTTATCTTTTGTGACAGTTTCATTAGTTTGCACATCACAGCTTGATTTGTCAGGATTTTGAAGAAACTCCTTCCATTCTTCATGGGTACTGCATTGTAAACTTATGTTATCTACCCATGCATTTTGCACTTCTATGCCTTCACTTTTGAATAAGTCACTTGTGCCTACAAGATATTTGGCTGCATCTAACACTTTCTTAGGTCTAATGTTTTGAAACTGATAATGATGCTTATAACTGAGACGCCTTTTAAGTTTTATTGGAATGGTATGTGATTCATTGATTGGCCTTGGCAGAGAGTGAATAGTTGAATTTACATCACTTGGTACATTGACAATATTTCCATGAATAGACAACTGGCCACCTCTTGGTAATTCGCGAATTTGCATGAATGGAATACGTGGTGATATTAGCCGTTCCTCTAATGGTGTCAAATTTAACAGTTCAGGCTTCTCAGGAAAACTCATTTTATTGGCTTTAGAACAGCTGGGCAATGTGCCTTTCTTTAGATTTGAATGACAAGTTGTGCAAATCCATTCAGTATTGTCTACACTTGTTACCCCAGTGACACAAGAGTCCACAACACCTTGTGAGCAAGCCTTGTACTTGTTAGAATCACATCTGACTACTGAGGACCTGTACCACAACTGGTTACAACAGGTGCATATGTATTCTGGACCACATTTTATACTTTTGTGGAAGAAATTTACCATAGATATCATACTGTTTTCATTTTTCTGTGCTTGTAACTCATCATCATCAATAATTGTTTCAAGTGATAGATTTTCTGGGTTCTCCGCTTTCCGTTTTCTTTTAGACTGTTTGGCAACTTCCCGTATGAGTTCTGGGTTCTTCGCTTTCCGTTTTCTTTTAGACTGTTTGTCAATTTCCCGTATGAGTTCTGGGTTCTCCGCTTTCCGTTTTCTTTTAGACTGTTTGGCAACTTCCCGTATGAGTTCTGGGTTCTTCGCTTTCCTTTTTCTTTTTGACTGTTTAAAAATTTCCCTCAAATGTTCTGGGTTGGTGATTTTCCTTTTTGAGGCAGCTTTGTTATTTTTCTCCCTAGCTGTTTCAATATTTTTGTGTATTTTCTGCAGTGAATTTTCATTCTCTCTTTTTCTAAATTCTGGATCAGCTCTTCTCTTTTTCATGTATTCTCTAATGTAAGCTCTGCGTTTTTCTTTTCTATCAATTAGGTTGTCTTCAACTGATGTTTGACCACATTTTGTCTTGTTTGTTTTTACTACTGTAGATACATAATGCGTTTCACCTATGTGCCCAATGTAAATGTTTGTGCGTCCTCTCGTTACACTTGCTGGTTGCACAACAGTAACAGGTGCAAAAGTTTCATTTGATTCAGTAATATGAATTGACAAATTCAGACAATTGGCCACTGCTTGAATTATAATCGCATCAGCCCATGTTCCCTCACATGACATATTTCTTAAATATCCTTGCCAAGAATAATCAGTATTACTCTCTATAAATTGTTCAGGGTTATGCTGTAAATACTGAACACCAAGACTACGCACATGAAAATGGTGATTAGGATTATCATACAGTTGATGTGAAACAGCTCGAAAAAAACAGTCACCACCTCCACCAACATCAAGTGCGGCTCTATTTAATTCTGACAACCTGGTTTCTAGTGATGAAACTGAATTGCCAACTAAGCTACTACGTGCTTCTGAATTAGTATTTACACTGCAATGATCAGGCCCCGGGTTCTCTTCAACATCACCACTTAAGGATATGACTCTTCGTGAAACATGATAAGTTTGGGCTTGACAACATTTTAATTTATTTAACATTTTCTCATCAACACACATGCAAAACAATGATGAATTCTTATGCTTTAATGTCCTCAGTCGCGCAATAGTTAGGTACAAGCTTGGCCTGACAAAGCACTTTTTTGAAGATAATAAACACCTTGATCTCACAAGCCGTTCAGTGAAATGAGAACGATTACACTCGTACAACATAAGTCTGAGCTTAGATGAACTTGGTATGTACTTCTTAAGGTATGATTTGGCAGCAAGTCGAATAATTTTCGCCTTTCTAAATAACTTGATAAATTTCTTGTATGGAATTCTGGAAGGTTCTCTTTCCCGTTTCCTTCTAGAATGTAACCTACACCTTACCCTTGAATTTCTACATTTGTCCATTTCATCTGTTTTCAAAGCACAAGCACTCGGTGGATTATCAGTTGGTAATTTAAGCACTGGTTTCTGCTCAGTAAACTCAGCTTTATTCTTGGCAACGAAGGCACCGTCAAACTGACCATTCATCAAAGAAGTGTTCCACTCACATGTCTGTTCGTGTTTGGCATGGATTTCCTCATGGAGTAGCTGACAGTTTTCTGCATATATAGCATTCATTTGCTCATATTTGGTTTTCATTTGTTCATATCTGGTTTTCATTTGCTCATATTTGACTATCATTTGTTCATGTTTAGCTTTCTCGCTTTCCATAGTTATGGCATAACCCCAGCGAGCGGGGGATTCGACACATGTCTGACATGTCTCCTCGCCGTTCAAATTACCCTGGCGAGTCGAGGGTCGTACAGATGTTTCTGTCCCTGAATACTCACAGGACTTATTATGAACATCTACATCAATGCAGGCATCCATTGCATAAAATACCCCTGGAATTACACAGCGTAAACAGCTAACAAAAGTGCTTGCCCCAAACTGAAGTTCGAAACAAAATGGCGGATCACCAACGTTTTACCACAACAAATCATGTGCTTTGTCAGGTGACCTGTACGACTACTTCCCGAACACGACCGAAGCACAGTCGATCTACATGTTTAGGATTTGTTCATAAAAACATATTGTTTGCTATAAGTAGAAGCTTACCTGTGTTATGTAATGGGACTTGCGAAGCAGAAGATCAACACAAAGAACACAAACTACGGTATGCGAGTCCGTCCCCCGATCCTGTGAGCTTCAATTTCTGAGAAAACCACTGCCGAGCGTCTCCACAGATCCATGATACGAATAGAAAGTATAGCCAGTACAACAATTCATTTGGTGAGTAAATTGAGCCACTTACACTGCAGTAAAACAGGTCATTTGGCCAGTAGATCACCCCATTTACTGCAAGAACTTCTATCGATACACGATCGCTGTGGGCAGATCGCTGTCAAAGCTTGTTTGAGCCTACGGTGGTCGTGGCAGATTATCAGCGGTTCAATGAATACATTTATAAATTTTATTCCAATATTTCCACGTTTGTCAGATTAGCACAAAGGGATAGTCATCAGTCTGCGAATCTAATGGGGAACGGTTCGACGCCAAGAAGGGGTATATTTACTTTTCTTTTTCTTTTTTCTTTTTTTTTTACCTTGGTTTGTCTATTATTTTGCTCTAAATATCTGCATAGGAAAATAAAAGGATTGAAGCCGTGTAGTAATTACACTGTAAATAAAAGCACAACGACGTCTATAGACTAGATTCAGATAAAATATGACGAACTTTAATATTCATAATATTTTCTTGCAAACACGAAACCACGTACGCGATTTTAGCCAACGCTCTGGTTTCTAGATAGATTTGATTTTTGATGGAAGCTTATGTGAAACCCGATTTAATTTTCGAATGCTCCTTCATGTTCGACGCTAGCTCGAAAGATAGACACGAAAGTCATCGATCGATTAATGCTGATTAATGGCTCTCAATGTTCACTTTTTTGGCGGTCGATTACTTAATTCTACACGTAATTGTCAGCCATCTTTTGTTTCTTTGCTTCTGTTTTTTCTTGTAAACCCCTTTAAATTAAAAGACTGCTTTTATACGGCCGCTTTTATACGGCCGCCTTGCTACACTCTTTCTACAAGTATATCTGCTGGTCAGCGGAGTTGCAATGAGAAGTCTACAGATGATGGACCAACCGACCAACCATGGCTACCCACAATACTCCTGAATAAATTCAGTCGTAAAAAGGGTAAAGGTCGATAAAGGGTTTTGTTTTTGTGATTGTTACGTTACAGTATAACGCAGACCTGTTTGATTGAGCAAAGAAAGCGGTTTTAATTTTGTTTTTTTAGGAGATGAATGAGGTTTTGAAATTTGTTTGCAGTTTATTTTCTGGTATGTTTTAATAACAGCAATTGTGGAAAGTGTGAAGATCATGAACAGTTGCACTTTATCTATTTTATTGAAACAATAGCTTCGGGTTGGCTGTGTACCAGGTTTATATTAAGTGTCGATTTTGAATTTGGTGTTTTTCCTTTGGAAATAAGTTGGAATGAATTATCATTTCTGTTTACAACTCTTACAATAATGGTTAAGTTTTCAACAGGGTATTTATTGTTGAAGTATGCGCGTAACAGATTTTTTATTTGTATCGTTTTAAAAATCAAACAATGTTTTAGTGTCACGAAAGTATGGTTTTGTGGACAATTCTGAGTTTGGAATTATTGTTTTGCGAGGAATATAGTTTTGGAAGTTATATAGTTAGGTTTGTCGAAGTGATAGGTTTATTTTTGAATTTAAATTTTTGGTAAGTCGGAAGCAAAGCAGGTACATGCATTTGTGAGTTAATATATGGATATTGTTTGTGGTGCGCGGAATGGATGGTGCTGGGTTTCATTGATTATTTCGATGCAATAGATAGTAGAGAGAATCTTGATAGCTGGTTAGCATTCTAAACGTTTTTTTCGTGTTTTGAAGAGATGCTGCAGTTATTTCCTTATATGGAGTGTCGTGAAGGCGAGTGTTGTTCGCAAATGTTATAAGTATTTTCAAGGTGAGATCTATTTTTATTAAGTGCTTTTAATTCAAGGAAAAATGTTTAAATCAATGGATGAGAAAGCTATTTGTCGAATTTGTCGGAACTGTCACAAATGATTTAATGGAAGTGTTTATGAAAGAAAATTTGAAAGTGCGCGTTTCTGTTGTTGAAAGAATTATTTTGGCTTTGAATTTGGTGAGCTCGATGAGAGTAAAATTACTTTTCGCTCTTATAAATGTTGTTTTCATCGGCGAAAAGTCTGTAAGAGAATTCGTAAGAAAAGGGATAGAGCTCCATCTCGGATTTCTTTTAAGAAAATTAAAAGCTTATTTCATAAGAGGAGTGGAATTAAACGTGGCATGAGGAATTATATTAAGTAGAAAGTTCCTCGTTCTTCAGGTTTGAGGAATTTTCTTTGTAGTAGTTTTCGTACTGAGACATTGAATCGTCACGAGTATGTTTCGTGTTTGTATTTAAAGTTAAGATTTAAAATGGTTAATGTATGCCGTTTTTCTTTTGGTCAGTCACACTATGATTTTGGTAGGGTGTGGAAATATAAGAAATTAAAAAAAAAATTCTGTTTGTTTCGAAATTTAGATTTGTTAAGAACTTTTTTGTATATTGCATAAAATGTTACTGCTTTGTGGTGACATTGAAACAAATCCTGGTCCTGTTTTCGATTTTGATAAAAATGGTAGGGCTATAGCTGGTAGAAGTTGTAATTCTGCTTTGTTACTGAGAAATAGATTACGGGAACTTATAATCTTGCTTCTTTTGATTGTGGGGGAAATGGAGACTGTTTTTTTCGAAGTGTTAGTCATCAGATATTTGGGTCGGCGGCAAATCATTTGGCAGTGCGTTTGGCTGGTGTTGAGTATCTTAGAAATCATCCGGGAGAATTCATTCAGTTTTTGGAAGGACAGTCTTGGTCAGACTATTTGGGTAATATGTGCAGAGAAGGTACTTGGTGTGACGCTCTTATTGTTCAAGCTGTTGCAAATGCTTATAATTTGAGAATAAATAGTGTAGAATCCGCTCTTGGTTTTTCTGAGGAGACTGTTGTAGAATCGCGGTATACATGGGGTGAAATGCGTTTTTCTATTGTTATAGGCCATATCAATGAACATCATTATGTATCTACTATTCCTTTTCGTTATTCTATTGGTAATCAATGCTTATCATCATCATCATCATCATCATCATTTATTTGCCACTTCAGAATTAAACATACAAATTAAAATAACTTAAAAAGATAGGGCGAGGAGACCTCCAAGAAACCACAAGGCTTATGGGGGAGGCCAGCTAGGCCAATTTCAGACTCATTTTATTAGAAATTTAATCATTTTTTTCTAAAAAGAAGAGAAGCTACTCGAACCAGTGATCGATTCTGGTAGAGAATTCCAAATTTTAGGACCCTGGAAAAGTATTGTAAACTGCTTTTGATTTGTACGACAGTGATGTGGTCGATAACACTTGGCTATTCTTGTATCATAACTGTGTATTTGACTACTAGTAGAAAACAAATTGAGAAACATCGGGGGCAATAATTGGTTATGGCTATAATTGGTCATTATGGTTATAAAGCTGCAATAATGAAGTTGAGGATCATGTTAGTTGTTCGATGGAAATAGTTCTGACAAATGGGTTAGCAATGCAGTTTAAGGTATCGCTTGTTTTAACATACCGTAAATGCTCGAATTAGCACACGCGCACTTACCTTATTATAGGAATATAACGAAGCATTTTAACAACGCGAACAAAATGTCGCGTAATAAAATTAACGCGAATTGTCGAAAATTTATGTTAACATGCATTTCATTAACGCGAATTCTCGTGTGGTGTGTGCTTACATGCAGTTAATTAACGCGAATTTGATGCGTGGTAATTTTTATTGCAACCTGCGCTATTCAAAAGACAAAACAACAACGTCCAAAAACAGAACTTGAGGTTTAATTCTGATAAACCATATACAACAAAGATGTTTAAACAGGCCAAATAGTGACTAATATTCAATGCATGGGTCCAAGGATGGAATACATCCCGTCCTGGCTCTTTCCACTGCCTCTATTATTCCTGCGGCTTTGACGGAGAAGTAGATGACGTGTAAACATAACTTTGCAGAAAATAAATGTCTCTTAAAATAACAATGCTGTAAAATAGTGTGATTTAAATTAACAATGACGTAAATTAAGGTACATAAAATTAACGCAAATTTTTTAAATTCGCGTTAATTACATGTATCGTTAATTTTCTATAATAAGGTATTTTATGTTCTTAGGCAAGAGGGGGGCGCTAATGTAAAGGGGGGGGGGGTGGTTATATGAAAGGGGGCCATTATTTCATATATCAACTTTCAGTCTCAAAATGAACTTGTCTTTATTTTCTAGTATGTAAACCCACACTGTAACGTAATATTTAAAGAAAAATGTAAAATAGAAAATTAAAAGTTAAAAATTGAAAGTTAAGAATTAAGCAGAGTCCCAGGTGATCCATTTCTAGTCACCCATTTGTGTTCAGAGTAATGTCATAAAACTTATGATCCCAGTCTAATGCCATATTGTAAAATGGTACAAAACGTTTCAACCTATGGCTAAAAGTTGCATCATGTCATTAACTGCTGTTTGCATTTAGAACTTTTGAGCATGGTCCATTTCAGTTTGTAAGTAAAGAAGTCATGCATGGATTTAGAAAAGGGACACTCCTTGTAACAAAGGTGATTAGTTTTGGAGTTCTTTGGCTACATACTCCATTCCAAACTACATATCATAGCAACAAAGGTATAACTGCAAATCTAATGTTCAGGTGCTTATTATTATATATGTTAACAGGAGAACAAATCAAAAATGGCTGCTGCTATTCAAGACTTGGAAAACACTGTTGCCAGAATTAAACAAGGTAGGGTACAAGAAGGGGCTTAGAATGGTCAGTCTGAGACTGTTAGACGACGAGAACCTTGTTTAAAAATTTCCAAGCTTGAGACTCCTGTCAAAATATCCAGGCTTGAGACATGTAAGGCCTCGTAAACATAGCTAACCTTCCTAACTCAAAGCGCTTCGAGCACATTTTCTATACAGCCAAGAATAAATCGTTGAAAAAAATTAGAAACACAAAAAAACCAAACATAACCATTATCATGCATTTTATCACTCATCGTGATCAACTTATTCAACTTCCAACTCGCTTGACGTGTCTTTCATAATTTATAGATTGGCTCAGTTTGATTATAATTTCAAAACAAAAAACAAAAAAACAATTTTATCAAAGATTCTATCATCAGCAAAAAAAGAAATAAAACTAATGCAATACACCATTTTCCAATATGGCGGGAAACACATTTTATTCTTTTGTTTTCATGTTAATTGGCCTTTGCGGCCTCAATCGCGTCTGCAGAAGTCAAAATAATTTTTGGATTAAAATGAGGCAATGAAGGCCAATTAACATGAAGACAAAAGAACACAGATTTTCTCGGCCATTTTGGAAAGAGGTGTATTTGCAGACAACACCACAGTGTTTACTGTTTGTAAACTCTCTGTGACCAATGTACTGAAACTGCTAAGTATGTAAATTTGAACATGCTTCTGGTCTGGAAATCCATACAGTCAAGCAAAACAGAGGGGCAATGTGGCTAGGTGCCTGGATAAGCAAATTGAGCAGGTACACCATATAACAAAGGAACTGATCAAAGCTCTTTTTACTACAATCTACTCCAATATTAGTTATGTAATGATATATTTTCAGATGACTGCCATATCCAAAACAAAATCAAATGTTCAGATCTTCTAATTCCAATGTTAACTGAAACACACCCTGTACAGAATTTACATTATAATAACGATCAAAAAAGCGATCTTTGGTTAAAAATTTAAAGATAAAAACAAGCTTTTGACTACCAGTCTGCAGTCTTTAACGAGGCATTTTTACCGAATATCTTATCCTGGTTACTCGTCCATTTTTAAACAAAATAAGTCATTAACTGGCAGCCTGGGACTGGGGAGAAAGGAGGAGCTGATTCACAATATAAACAAAAAAAAGAAGCTATTTTTGATGGTTTTTTCATAAATTATTTAAACTAAAAGCAAATAAGATAATTCGGAAGGGAACTGGCAATGCAATGTTTGAAACTTTTACTACTATTTAAAAATAGGATTTACATATGCTTTTGAAGAATACACAAGACTTCACTCATAAGTTGTCTAGACTTCACTAGCTGCCGGTTCAATACTGTTACAGTGTATTAACTTAATACATTTAAACCTACAAAGCCATTTACAGCTTGACTCAAGCAATTTTCTAGAACTAATAATTAATTTTGATTTCTAGAACTAAGGCATGTTATGCTCTCATAGGAATGGGCTGTTACTAAAGCCAGTGAAATATAGAACTCAGATGTAGCATTAGGTGATCATTATGAAGCTGCTCCGCACCTTTGGAACTCATTACCTTTAACAATAAGTAGTAGTGTTTATACAGATGTAGTTAACATTTTATACATTTTTTAATAAGTAGTAATGAAAATATCTAATATTTATATTTGCACTATACAAGCTTATTATTTATTAATTTTTTATTTTTATTTTACCACTCAGAAATTAATGCACAAAAAGTGCTAATGACAATTAAGGTAAAGATAAATTAAGGAGGCAATGAGCAAGCCTTACAAGATACCATAAAGCTTGTAACATTAATTCTAGGCTTTGCTTATTGTTCACAATGTGAGATTTAACCTGTCATATGTCATTTTCCAAGGTGGAGATAAAAAGGCAAGGAAGAGACACACTTCAAAAGGAAAAATGTTACCTATACTAGAAACAATATCCTGTTTGCTAGATCCTGGGTATGTGTTATTTTCTCCTTTTAAACCCTGTTCCTCATTAGTAGAAATGTATTAGAGGCTGCAAGATAATGAGTATACATGTTTGAAAAAGAGGATGATGTGAACTGCATGTAGGAGAGGATAAATAAATGTGATAATGTAGGGGAACGAAGAATGTCTTCATAGTTACATGTATATTGTAGCTAACGCACCAGCAATACAACTTAAAATTCAACGTAAATTTATTCTTGTGGACGTAACTTAATTACCAGTGGTTTCTAGGACATAAATAAAGAAATATATTACACTAAGAACAGAAATAACAGCATACAGCAAAGGAAATACTAGAAGACAAACGAAGGAAACGATATGTACCTGACGATTTGGACACGCGGCGAAACGAAGGACGATAAACGAACGTAGCTTCTTAGATATAAACGAATCTTTCCGTGAAGAAACAATATGCATAAAACCCGCGAAAAGGTGACTTAATATACACGGTAGACTGGGCCGAGGGATTGGTTTCTACACCGGCCCCGAATTAGCTACACACTTACAGCTAATTCTAATAACGAAAAGTAACCAATTCCTAAATTACGTAGTTCATAATGCGACAAAGAACAACTCATTTCTTAAATTACGCAGTTCGTAATGTGACAGAGTTCGTAAACAGAGTTCATGAGTTCTGGACTCCTTCAAGAAGGCACAGCTTTCTGATGTCTCGTTTGTAGACAGATGTGGCCGTTTTCACCTTGACGTGACGTACATAACCTTTACTGTCCGTCGACTGTCCGGGAACACCTCTTCAACCAAGCCCATTGGCCAGCGACCTCTCGGCGTTTTCTCATCGACGACGAGAACCAGATCACCTACGGCGAAGTTACGACGAGGGGAGCACCATTTTTGCCTTGTTTGAAGTGCAGGTAAATAATCTTTCATCTATCTCTTCCAAAATGAGTTTGCTAGGCATTGTGCTTGGCGCCAGCGCTAACCATACTTGTCGTGTTTTGTGAGGACATCAAGGGGAAGGCAGGGATTTGACTTCAACAGCAGAAGTTTGTTCGGAGTCAGCGGCTCAGGATCATCCGGGTGGTCACTGAGAGGGGTTAAGGGCCTGTCGTTGAGTATCTTCTCCACTTCACACAGCAACGTGGACAGCGCTTCATCATTCATCAGCTGCTCCTTTACTAAAGCGGCCAAAATCTTTCTTACGGATCGGATCATACGTTCCCAAATTCCACCTTGATGACTTGCCTCCGGAGGGTTAAACGACCACTGAACGTCATCTATCCTCAGGTGATTATAAACCTTGGTCTGGTCCAAACGCCCCAGTGCTTCTTTAAGCTCTCGCTCAGCGCCGGTAAAATTGGTGCCGTTGTCGCTGTAAATTCTCCGAGGCTTTCCTCGATGGCAGACAAAACGCTGATAGGCACAGATAAAGGAATCGGCTTCTAACGTATGCGCGACTTCAATATGAACCGCTCTTATGGTTAAACATTTAAACAGGAAGCCATAACGTTTTACTTCACTTCGGCCTTGCTTCACGTAAAGGGGACCAAAGTAGTCCACTCCCACATGTGTGAACGGGGCATCTGACGGTGCGATTCGTGCCTCCGGGAGAGATGCCATGATCTGTTCACCAGGACGAACATTTCTCTTGCGACAATCTATGCAATTTGCTAGAACTCTTCGTACTGCTGAGAGTCCTCGAACAATCCAATACTTCTGTCGGATAGAAGTAAGAACATGGGTAGGGCCACAATTCCCTTGTTGGCGATGAAAGTTCTGAATAATTAAATCCGTCACGTGATGTTTACTTGGGAGAATGGCTGGATGCATCGCTTCAAACGGAACTGGAGCATTCTCAAGGCGACCTCCAACTCTTAACATTCCCTCGGCAAGGAAAGGGTTCAAGTTGCGTATTGGACTACTCCGTGGGAAGCACTTCATCTGGTTACCAGATCCTCTCTGGCCTGCCACAGCTAATTCCTCTGGAAACGCATCACGTTGAACGGCTTTGACAATGTCGCTTTCTGCAGCAATAACTTCGGCAACAGTTAGAGGCCCCTTGGCAATACTGTCTACAGCCTTGCTAGCGCGGCCAACCAGATATTTCTTAAAACGTACTAGCCAGGCGATGGCCTTTCGTAGACCATCCCAGGATGAATAGCGTGTCAGCAACGGTTCCAACGCCTTTCCATGAACAATCAGATTCACCTGACCAGAGCGTTTTCTGCATTCACTATCACCTTTAGGTAACTCTGGCAACTGGGAAGGTTGTTAAGGCCAAAATTTCTCTTCCTTCCATAGAAACTCTGGGCCATGAAGCCACAACTCCATCTTGTGTAGCTCGCAACCTTTGGCCCCTCTAGACGAGACGTCCGCAGGATTTGAACTGGTGTCTACGTGTCGCCATTGACGTGGCGTGGATTCTTCATGGATCATCGCGACTCGGTTGGCTACGAATGTCTGAAATCTTCTTGATTCATTGCGAATGTACTGCAGGACTACAGTGGAATCCGTCCAGTACGTTGTGTCGTGTATGGGGTACTCGATTTCGTTCCGGATAAGGCAATTCAACTTCACAGCAACTACAGCAGCGGTCAGTTCAAGGCGCGGTATGGACACCACTTTCAGGGGGGTCACGCGAGATTTACTAAGAACAAACGAAGAATGTATGACACCTTTGTCATCGACCATTCGGAGATACGATACTGCTCCGTAACCATATTTGGACGCGTCCGAGAAATGATGTAACTGAACATTGACAACTGCGCCAAACCCTGGTGGCTTGAAACATCTGGGAACTGATATTGTTCTCAAACATGCAAGTTCCTTTAGCCAACCTTGCCAAACAATGGAGTCTGCATTCGAAATTACTTCGTCCCAGCCATATTGCTGCTTACACAGGCTCTGCAACAAGCTCTTGGCTGGCAGGATAATGGGTGCCACGAACCCTAGAGGGTCGTACATCGAACTGACGACTGACAAGATACCTCTACGCGTTGGAGCTTTCGCTTCATCCATTATTCGAAACTTAAAGTCGTCTGTCTCCATGTCCCACTGTACGCCCAGTGTCCGTTCTACAGGTAGATCTTCCAAATCCAAATCGATCACTGATGCCGCTCTCTCCGTAACTGGAACAGTGGCGATTACGTTCCTGTCATAACTAAACCATTTCGTAAGGCGGAATCCTCCTCTTGACAGCAATTCTCGCAACTGACCAGACAAACGTACCGCTTTGTCAGTTGAAGGAACTGACTTTAGGCAATCATCTACGTAGAAGTTTCGGTTGACAGTGTCAATGGTTTCCGCATCAAATTCAACCTGGTTATCTGCGGCCGTCTTCTTCAGGCTAAAACTTGCGCAACTTGGCGATGACGTGGCTCCAAACAAGTGCACTAACATCTGGTAATCAACTGGCTCTTCTGAGAGATCGTTGTTTGGCCACCACAGGAACCTCAACGCATGACAATCTTCAGGAGCAACTCGCACCTGGTGGAACATTCCCTCCACATCAGCAACCATGGCTACGGGCTCTTGACGGAAACGTATCAGGACGCCCACAAGACCATTTGTTAGATTCTGGACCTTGCAGCAATTGATCATTCAATGAGGTGTCCTTAAACTTGGCTGCACAGTCGAAAACGACTCTCACCTTTCCTGGTTTCTGAGGATGGAATACTGGATGGTGGGGTAAATACCAGACTGGTGTATCCTTTCCAACCTCCTGTTCCTTACAAGGAACTCGTCTTGCGTACCCGTTGGAGACATAACCGTTTATGGTGTCCTTATACTTCTCAAAGAGATGAACGTCTCGCTGGAACAGTTTCTTTAACTTGCGTAACCTTCCTAGAGCGAAGTCGCGATTTCTTGGAAGGCTTACAGGCTTACACTTCCAAGGCAACGCCAACTGGTAATGGCCATTCACAAGCTTCGCCGATTCTTCCATCTGGGACAAAGCTCTCCGATCTTCAACTGACATCGCGACCTTTGAGGTGATCATGGGCTCGTTGAAGTCGTTTCTAAACATACTCTCCATCTGTCGATGAAGCATTTCGTCATCATAGCGAACAAAGTTCACACTAAAGCAATTTCTCTCAGACGAATTCAGAGGTCCCATCAAGGTCCACCCGAGAGGGGTACACGCCGACCACGCCTTTGATCGCACACCCAGTGAGCTTCGGGTACATCACATCCGATAAGCAACGACACCTTGTCATTTTGAATCACTGGAAAGTCAATTCCATTTAGATGGGGCCACTGGGCAGCATCCTCTTTCGTTGGTGGACTACCTTGAGGTAAACGCAATGTATCCACTGTCCATACTCTATTCAATTCAATCTCCTCATCCATACGTAGACCTCTAACGGACAAAGATAACTCGTATCCCATCCGGGTTTCAGACGCGCCATTAACGGTTACTAGAGAGAATTCTTTGGGAAGGCCGACTACTTGAAGTTTCTCCATTAGCCTCACATCACATAACGTCACATCCGATCCAGGTCTAGTAGCGCGTTCGTCATAATTGTATTGTGCTGGCCTTTCCCTTTCACGACGACTGGAACGATTCGTAAACAAACATTATTCTTAAAGCTTGCCAGAGTCGGTAGCACTGCACTGACCAGTCTCTCCGGAGCCACTAACGGCACTCGTTACGGCACTCGTTCCAGTCTCTCCGCCCGCACTGGGGGCACTTGTTCCAGTCGCACCGGCCCCATTGACGGCACTCGTTCCAGTCGCACCGGTTTCACTAACGGTAGTGGATCCAGTCTGTTGTAAGGTGACTGGAGGGTTATTACGAGAAGTGTCGTTATTTTCATTCTTCTTTCGGACATGCAGCATTGTGTGGTGTTCCATCCACATCCACTTACTTGACATTTCATTTTACTACCACAATTCATGGCCATGTGTCCGCTTTGGAAACAATTGTCACACAGTCTCGCTTGTCTAACGAGGCTTTTCCTTTCTTCTGGGGTCTTTGCTTTCATAAGCTCACATTTTGACAGTCTGTGTTGACCAGAACACAAAGGGCATATGGCGAGCGCGGGTGTTGCGCCAACTTGGACACAGCCTGCGACCACTTCTGACTGCGTTGCAAACGTCCTTCCTTTCGAGGAAGGAGGCTTCACTTTAGATGGAGGTTTAGAACTCCGCTCTTTGTCTGGTGTTGAACTAACAATCCTTCCATACATCGTATTTGCCAACAAAGCTTTCTCTTCAACAAATCCGGCTAAATGC
Organism: Oculina patagonica; assembly: GCF_052425735.1. Lineage (NCBI taxonomy): Eukaryota > Metazoa > Cnidaria > Anthozoa > Scleractinia > Oculinidae > Oculina > Oculina patagonica. The sequence continues at coordinate 20,593,706 of NC_135765.1, forward strand.
GTGAAGGTAGGATCAATGCCAGCTAAGGTTAACGTACCAGCTCTGTCCGCCCATTTGGACTGCAGATGAACAGGAAGGCGCTTTACTATCTTAACGAGATTCTCTGAGCTATTAACGTCCGCCTCGTAGCCCATCTGAACGAGAGTCAACGCACAATTCTGCATTTGGACAGACAAGTCTGTCAAACCAGTAACATCTGTATTCTTAAGCTGAGGACCCTCCGCTATCTTCGCAATGTGTGCATGCGCAACAATATGTTTCTGTCCAAATCTGTGATGCAGGATTTCCTGGGCTTTCACGTAGCCTTGTTCTGGATCGGAAATAATGGCACAGTTCTTAATAGCTTCTCTAGCTTTACCTGTACAGTGCTGTACGAGGTATGCTAACTTCGACGCGGCGTCTGGTACCCCTCTCGCGATATTGACTTCGAATTGTTCACGAAGAGCCAATAGTTCTGGGGGTTACCATCGAAGGTTAAAAGTTCCCTTTTAGGCATTTCGAAACCTTGCTGAATTGAGAACGCCATCAGATGCAAGGCTTCTTGTTGCTGCTTCAATATTTGTTGCAGAGATTGCGAACTGGTGAGGCTTCCACCACCGATGTTCTGGGGAGGAGGCCCTGGGTCCCAACTTTGTAGATTTGGGTTCAGTGCCGATTTTGTACTGCTTCTCTCAACTTGTTTGTTGTCGCCATGTTTAAGGCTTGATTCATCAGGAGGCACTGTAGGAGGCTGTTTAACGGAAGGGAAGGTTTGACGCGATTTCTCGGTGTTTTTCTCTTGTTTTAGCGGTTTAAACTCTTCTTTGGTAGTATGTTTTGAATGCTCCGAGGTTTCATAGAGATCGTCAACCACTTTAGCTTTTTCTATTTCCCCCTCTGCCGTTAATAAAGCAATCCGGCGCCTTAATTCTTCTTCTTGAGCTTTTATTTCGGATATTTGAACTAGCCTTGGAACTATTTTTGGAACTGGACTTGGAGCTTCTCTTCGAACTCTTTTTGCTACTTGAACCGACAAGAGAAGGTGTGACATTTGGCACTTCTTCATTAACATAATCTTCTTGACGAAGTCCCGCAGAAGCTTCGTCCGCGATACGTTGAGCTGATTGAGACCATTCTTCGAAGCGTTCGTCGAATTCCTTTTTGCCAGTCATAACGCTGTGCCAAGCATCAAACGCTTCTGATTTCAACACGGGATCATCAACAACAAATTGGTAAAATTCGTCGTAGGCTAGAAGACATCTCGCAAATGCGATATCAACATTTTCTTTTTTACCACAAGCTTCCTGATAATTTTCGGCGTTTCGCATTAATAATTCGACGTCTTTGTACAACTTGTTTAAATTTCCAAGGTAACCAGCTCGAGATTTCTTTAGGGACAACATTCTTGCACGCCAAACGGCTTCGATGTCGAGACGCGAACTTGGTTGTCGAGTCCTTTCAAACTCATCCATAACTCGTCCGTTTAACGGAGCATCCGTAGACAAACGACATGATTCCACAGGAATAAACACACAAACGAACCAAGTAGCTCAATCCATTTCGTCAGAAACTGTAGCTAACGCACCAGCAATACAACTTAAAATTCAACGTAAATTTATTCTTGTGGACGTAACTTAATTACCAGTGGTTTCTAGGACATAAATAAAGAAATATATTACACTAAGAACAGAAATGTACCTGACGATTTGGACACGCGGCGAAACGAAGGACGATAAACGAACGTAGCTTCTTAGATATAAACGAATCTTTCCGTGAAGAAACAATATGCATAAAACCCGCGAAAAGGTGACTTAATATACACGGTAGACTGGGCCGAGGGATTGGTTTCTACATATATTAATTTCAACTTAACAAGACAAAAAGAAAGCCTGAAAAAAATTCAGCCCGAATTCAGACTGAATGTGTTTTCAACTGTTTTTATTTACCACAAGTTGATTAATCATTCTAGTAGGAAAGAAATTTTAAAGCTCTCCATGAAATTCGAACTTCAAATTTAGATTTTTCACTTGCATTCATATGCATGCATGCATATGACACATGTTGAGTCACTAATAAAAATTTGTTCATTCTTGAGAATTAAAGCTTAGCGTTAAGATAGTTCTCAAAACGCCCCTTTGTCTATCCATTATCGAAATGCTGTATAATTATAAGGTTAAAATTACACTCTACTTGGCTATAACTTCTGTGAAACACACAATATCTAATGGTTAAAATGTTTCAATCTGTTCACAGGTAGCCCAAGCTAACGATAAGAGCCACAGTACTCTAAGACTCAATTTGATGGGGAATGAAACAATTTTGTTTTAGGATGTATAAATTCGAACGGCATGTGTGTTTCAGAACTGACTCGCGTTCGGCTCGGTTCGGTGCGGCTTTGGTTCTAAAACAAAACCCCTTCCCCTTTGTGTTTCAGTTGTGAATGTGGTAGGGCCTGTTCAATCTGTTGCATGTAGTCTGTCCTTTTTACTGGTATGCTTGTATGTTGGTTGTTACTCTTAATCCGCGCGGTGTTTTAGTCAAAGAAGCTGATGGTGTAATTTTAAGACAGTACAGTGCACAACATAAAATTATACATCTCTAGTGCTTTATTTCCTTTAAGTGTTCTTCCAATAAATAATTTTTGGACGCTCAAAATTGTAGGGATTTGCGACATAGTCTACCCGAGTGTATGACATGTACCATTCAAAGTCGTTAACCTATTGATAATACGTTGAAAGAGACGTTTTTCAATTAGTTTAATTAAAATAGCTCTACTTGTAAATATTAATGGGCTTCACGCCAGAAGCTAAGTTAGTTTCAAGTATACTGTAAGCACTTGAAAATCTCAAGTCGCATTTTACAAAATCTGGCTTCACACTTGATGACACACTTGTGGTACAAGCTGTCAATCATCTTCAGAATCGTGACAACACTGCACGCCGCTTTCATTTGGCTTCCATTTCCTATTGGTCAAGTGCGTTTTCAACTGTGGTGTAGACCATACTTGGCGGCGTACTTCGGCTTCTTTGAACTACGAAAGTTTCCATGGTCACCAAGTAAAGCTCAAGTCAGTACGTTTTACACCTTCACACTCAAAGTAGGCTCCAAGTGCACTTAAATTATTGTTACGAGCTCTAGTGTGAAGCCAAGTATTGTAAGCATGGTTTGTGTAAACTCTTTTATTATATATAGCGAGAATTTTAAGCAATAAACCTTGCGAATAGAATTCTATATTTCCTATATTTCACATGTGAAAAAAGCGATACGTCCAGTCAGCTTCGCGTATAGCTTTCTTCACATGTGAAAAATATAACCAATCAGCATCTAGAGTAATACGACTCAACCAATCACAGCGCGAGAATTCAAATGGTTTCCAAATAAAGCGAGCGGCAAGTTTGCTCTCGACTTCAGTTTATGTTTTGAAAACAAGGCTACACGTTTTCTTCCTTTACAAAAGCTTGGCTTTTAAGAACTTAATGGAAATGCTAGCCAAGAGAAACACGCTAAGCAAAACCTAAAGAATACAGCAGTGATAAAAATCATTCTTCAAAGGCGAAGTGTCGATAAGTGAAAGCGAAGACAAGACTTTTATCGGAGCTTACAAAACATCCGCGGACTTTCTAAGGGCCTGTTTACATGATTCCGGAATGACTTTCATTCTGGAATGAAACTCGTTCAGGAATGACATGACTTTTGTCTCGGTATCATGTAAACAGATACAGAGAACTGTATGGGGATGGAATGAACTCGTTCCGGAATGAAAGTCATTCCGGAATCATGTAAACAGGCCCTAAGAATATTCAGGCACTTTTGGGATCGTCTTGGTTAAGTAAATTGCATTGTTTAATCTGGATTTACGTCGTAATTATTGGTTTCGTTAACCGACTCCTTGTGTTGTCACAATTTGTTCACAATTCGCCAGTTGATTCGCCAATAGTTTTTTCGCTTGTGGCGAAGTTTCCTCGATGCGATACGAAGTTTTTAACGAATTAAAATGTAAAGCAGTGTGTTTATTTAAATAAAGTTTTTGTCTAGGAGAGTTTGTAATTTTTCTTTTTTACATGTATATTATTGAAATAGCGAATTCGCTTGTAAAGCTATGTGCATTTGCAGATGTCAAAGGTTATAAACTGGAAAAATCGGCGTAAAGTGTTCAATGGTTGAATTCTCGTTATATATATAATAAAAAAATACAGCATAGAAAGTGCTTTGTACGGATTTTTATTCACTCGTTGCAAAACTTTGGAAAACGAACGAGTTCGGCGCACTTTCTATGAAGTAATCTATATTTTATTCTCTATATTTTATAATAAGACCAAGAGTCTTGTGCCACCTTAACTTACTGTATGAGAAGGCAGATAGTCTTTTCCCCTATACAGACCCCAAGGTGGAGAACATTTTTTACACGTTGTATAAAAATTCTCGCTATCATTAATTACCGTAAATGGCTAACATCTGCGACATATATTCTTAATCCCTTAAAAACTGAATTTTCCGCATGTTTGGTATATTTTAGTCTTTAAATAAATCTCTTACAATATATCTGACGCATAACGAGGGACGTGATTCTATTCTGTTTTGTTTGTTTATTACTTAAACATTTAAATTTAATTAGCATAACCATGTAGCTGAATGACGGCAAACTGTACACAGGCGCCTCAAAAAGACCCACGGAAAGCCATCATTGCCAGTCACATTAAATAAAGTCATCATTAATAAGTTTTAAGGAATAATATTGGTTGTTTAGTGGATCAGCCACTGGGCTTTGCTGAAACAATTAGATCATTCTTTGAAATTGACCACCACTATAATAAGTTTTAAGTCAAATCTAACTTTTCTTGTTCAGTGTCTGTGATGTCCTCGGGAACTTCTTCCCGTGATTCGTCTCGAGGGGGACTTTCTTTACTCAGCACCAGGTTTCCTGGCTCATTTTCTTGGTTAGTTGTTTCAGTCTCATTATCAGGACGAAGAATTTCGTCATCAGGGCGAGGCTTTTCTTCTTCCTGTGTGGTTTCCTGTGGCATCATTGGTTCAAGAAGTAACTGTAAGCTGCTAACATCAAGACAACTCTTATCATACAAACCATTCAAGGCTGAGTGCAGAAACAATGCCTCTAAACAGCGCTTCATGTATGGTACAAGCTGTCTTCCTAATACTTGACAAAAATTTGCAAATGTTGCTCTTTCTGTTTCATTCAGGGCTGCTGCTTCTGTTCTATAAAAGAAAGTAATACATAAAATAAAAAAGGTTAGACGTGATATATGTGTGTGGTTTACTATCAAAAAATGAAGCTTAAAATTGTGCCAAGTTAGATTTTCTTTTTCTGGTAGGGATTTGAATGTGTTGCTCTCTTAGTAACTCTGGATATGAGTGAAAACAAATCAAAACTATTTCAAATTTAACGCATCAGAAACGCTAGACGAAAACAGGAGTTTTATGAAACATGAGGTATTTACCAAGTTGAACTCAAGTTCAACTTTTCCTAGTGTATTTATAAAATGCGCGAGATGGTAGATAAAGATTTAGATACGTTTCAGGGTTACTGCCCCTTCTTATTGTAATGCCAGTTCCACTGAAGAAGGGGCAGTAATCCCGAAACTTATGGAAATATTTATCTACCATCTGGCACATTTACATTTACATTTTAAATTATCGTTTAAATACACTAGTTATATGCGCCTCACAGTCGAACAAAATTTTAGTTAGAGATTTCTATGTTACTATTCAACTTTTCCTAGCAATTGAAGATTGAGCGTTTCTGTTAGAACAAAATTTCCAACATTTTAACTGCAATTTGTTTCAACAATGGAGGTTTCCTTGTTTAAGCTGAATGTAATTTATTGTCATGTGAACAGAAGAGAAAAAAATTAATCTTAGAAACCAAATGGGTGTCTTGGAAGAAAAGTATATGATTTCCGAAAGCAAAACACAAATTTAATGAAGTAGAGCATTATTTGACAGCCAGCAAGCTAAGTTAATTTATTGTAATAATGTCTGGGTGTCGGTACAAGTGGTAAGGAGTCAGACCAGTGCCGTAGCAAGGGGAGGGGCCGGGGGGCCCGTCCCCCCAGTTTTTTTTCCTAAAAAGTAAAAACAGACCTGTATAAAATGGTAGAAACGTATGTTGAAAATAAAATTTTATCTCCCGAGTGGTTTGAAACAATAACATTTGTACTTCTTTTCATTTTTTAACGTACGTAGGGTGATGCACAACAATATTAAACAGCCAAAAACTAAAACAAACCAGAAATCGTGACAACAATGTGAAAAAATGTCTCAAAACTGTCAAAATGTCTCAAATTCGCGATATGCGTAAATCACAAATAGCTCTTGGAGAATGCTGGAAATAGCATTTCCAAGCCTCTAGATTTCAAAATTTTCTTGGGGGGCATGCCCCCAGACCCCCCTAGCGGCTCGTGCCTCCGGCACTCGCGTGCCCCTACACTTATTCTACCCTTGCTACGGCACTGCAGACTGAAGGCATTATTGACAATGATATTATAACCATATTTATGCTATTGAGAATGTTTTTGTAGAGCATTGGCCCCATACCTTCTATGTGCGTTGGTGACTAAAAGACAACAATATCGAAAATTTCACAATTTTCATCCCTGAACCCTCCTTGGCTTTTATCAGTTCAGTTTTAAAAATTACAAGACAATATGTCATTATTAAGTTGTAATGTTTAATATTGTTCAATAGCCTACCTGTGAAAGGTACATGTAGTTTGTATGATGGCCTTGAGTGCAGACTGAACACTCTCAGTAACTGCTGACACCAGAGACAGTGGAACACAGTGCCTCAGCCCATTGAATGCTGAAAGAATGCTGTTAGTGAATGTCGCCAGAGGGGGATGCTGTAATAATGCAACTGGAGGATACAGCTCCTCAGGCTGTTAAAAATAAAATAAAATAAAAAAATTCCTGATGACTTGTCTACACCAAGGTACATTCTACTGCAGTAGTAGAACAACAATGGAAAGCACTAACAGCTCAAAGATCCTAAAAAACTTCATGAAATCAGAACCAAGAAATTATAATAAATTATTATTACTACATTTATGGTGATCAGGCTCAGTGGAAAGCATCTGATTGTATAGAATGGCAATGCAGTTACCTTTGTTGTCACTGTGGAAAGCATTGTGGACGTAACAGTAGAAGGAACTGGCTGGAGTGAGTATGACTTCATGGCTTCATTAAACCTTCATTCCACAAAAAAAAGCCGTACATTCAACGTCTTAGCAAAGACAACTTTTCACTCATGCTAACATTCCTTAATGCTTACCGAGAATATCAGTGCTGCGGAAATTACTGTGGGTCATCGGACATTGTCCGATCAAATATGCCAAAATGTCTGGCCAATTTTGCAATATGTTCAGACATGATGCCCGAGAACTTTTGTGACTATGTCTTGGAAAATTTTTCACATGTTTGATTTGAAATGCGAAGTAATGTCCGACCAATTTTCTAATATGTCCATTCAAAATAAAAGTTTGGAAGGACACATGTCCTGTTATGTAAGAAAAATTATTTCCAGCACTGAATATATTTTAAAACAAGATAGCATCCTGGCATAATTTTTTCACTTATTTAATTCACTGTAAGTTACAAAAGGATGGGAATGAGACATTGTGGCCTACTGGTTAGTGCGTTGTGCAAGACACACTCTCATTGTGCCTCTCTCACCCAGGTACATGTATATAAATGGGTACAAGCAAAATTACTGCTGGGGGGGAGGGGGGAAAGTAACCCTATGATAGACTAGCATCCCATCCAGGGGGGGGGGAGTAGAAGTACTCTTTAATGCTACAGAAACTGAAGTAAGCTCCAGCCTGACTGATGAGAAACTTGGCTCGACAGCAGGCTTTACCTTACTTACTTAAAGACTAAGCGTGTATTGCTGGTAGGATTTTGCAGTTTGTTTTGGGGACAGAGAATGAACTCAAGCATGATTCTGTCCCATTCTGCTCACATGAAAATGCTGTTATTAGAGTCTCA